>NW_003531993.1:0-2781 GCF_000181795.1 Trichinella spiralis
AATAAAATTTGGGTTTTTCCGATTATTATTACTAGCATTGGAAATTATTCCTATCCCGATTATTTTTTGTTCTGTATAGAAGGGTGCAGACACACAAGTACCACAATCAATACATTCCATTACTGGGACCTGCATAAGCAATCATTCACCATTTCATACATACATAAATTCATTGCATGTTAAAGCAAGTAAGTGATTCAATAATAAATGGTTATTTGTTATGTCCTTTGCATGAATATTATCACATAAACAAATACCCAATAGCCATGTTATAGAAAGTAGTTGAAGCCGAATAACAGTGTATGGTAATAATATTAAAATTCATGCGATTTAATTTTAAATTTTTAATTCATAATTATTTTTCCAGAGAAGAAAGTGTTCGAAACGCATACATAGTTCTGACAGAGGAAAAAAGACAACATGTAAGTAAGAAGACATTGTTTTACCTGTATTTCAATCATTTTGAAATTTAGAATTAATTTTTAGACTGTATATTGAAACGTTTATGCAACTCTCACTTATGCAAAAAGCCCTTTTCATTGACAGCGTGTGATAGAAATGCTAATCAAAAATGATAGATAATCTGTGGTTCATTAGGAAGCTAACAGTAGCCAGATATCTACGGTCGATGACAACACAAGATAGAGATGTCGTCGAAACGAAGCAGTCACATAATTATTTTCACAGAAAAATGCACCGGTTACTTACAACACTATGGTCAAATAGCAGCGCTACAATGAATGCGCTAGCAATCATACAGCATCTGATTGTCGATTTAATTATGCAATTTTTTCTCAGTAGTTGAAGATACAAAAAAGCTTGCAAAAAGTAACTGCTTGATTTTGACCATTACTAAGTCTTCTGAAAATTAAGCCATCCTTAACTGTTTTGGTGTGATTCTAGAGGTCGGTTTGTTTTTATTGTGGTCCTTCAAAAGATTTACTGCGCTTAAAACTTTCATCCAGAAGCTGATTGCAGAAGGTACGCTTAAGAACCAAAAATACGGCCACCTTGGCACGCTTTGTGAAACGAGATGATCTATTAGTATCTGCCATAAGTAGATTCTTTGCAGCTTATTACTGAGTGAAATGACCGCAACGCCGCCTCGAAAGCAGAGTTACGAGATGCAGTATGTCGAAGCAGTATTGTTCTTTCGTTGGCGGTTCTTAACAAAGTGCTTTCTTTAACTTTGCCGCTTTCAACACCTGTCCAGGACTCTCGCCTTGATGTATTACAATGTTGAGACAATGTGAATTCTAGAAGAATGGAAGAGTAAATCAGGGGAATGCTTTTGTGTGATTTTGGAAGCAGCTGAAAAGCTGTACAGTGATTTAATACCCCTCCCTCGAAATATATTCAGGCAAATGAACAGATCTATCGACCCAAAAGAAAACAGAGAATATTACCCACTGAGGGTGTTGAAAACTTTTTTGGAGAACGTTATTCAGTAGTTCTTTGACAAATTGCTACCACACCGCAATAATGCCATGCCATTAAGTGCCCTTATATGTCCATTTCCATCAGTAAGATTTAAGCCCATTAGAAAATTTGATGGTCACCAAGTAAAGATATATCGACGACCAAAGCGAGCTACTCAAGTGTGAAATTACACGCTGAAAAGAAAGTGTGAAAACGTACTTCTTTATCATTATCCAGCTAACGCGCTTGATGCTCTTGCATTGCGCCCAAACGATTATTACCCGATGGTATCCTTACTCCTACAGATTTTCGTCACTCACCCAATCACCTCAGCCAGCGCAAAACGAAGCTCTACTGTAGTGAAATATCTAAAAAGCTATTTCCGTTCTTCCATGACAGAAGAACGACTGAACAGATTTGCAGCAATGTGTACATTCATTCTGACATTTCCATTGATATTGACCTTGTAATAGAAAAGTTCAGTTTCAAAAGGGATCGAAATGTGTCGTTCATTTGAAATACAATTAAAATTATCAATTTGAAAGTTATTCTATCACGTGATTGAGATTCTAATTTTGTTTAAATGAAAAAAACGGCACTAACGGGAAGCCTTGGAAAGGAAGTGAATTTGTGGCGGCTATTGGAAAACTGTATCTGTTAATCAGGTTGACCATTTTGTTGGGCTCACGCGGGAATCTGAAGCTTGGCATAAAATCATAGGACGTTTCCTTGTGCGCAAACAAGTACAAAAGGTAAAAATCACAAACATCATTAAAATATATCTGAAATTCAGGTATGGATCACAAAGCAATAAATTAAAAGTGTATGAAAAACTGCAGATATTAATCAAACTGATGATAGCCGGATTGGCTGCACCACAGCTGCAATGTTCTCAGTGAAATAAATGCAAGTCTCATTTAACATAAATGTCGTAATTCCATTATAGGAATATATAAAGCAATAATAAAACAGATAAAATGAGGAAAAGTAAAAAAGTTATTATAATACTAAGTTAAAGTATATTTCAAAAATAAAATCACGGAATGATAATTAGTAATTGAAAATACAGTAATATACATTATTTAAATTACCAAATTAATGATAAGAAGGTTACTAAGTAATAAGCAAATATTGCACATCCATAGTTATTATTTTATTACAGTGCTGTTCGGCAAACGGTGGCGGTGCGTAACCAAGGTGCAATTGCAAGACGCTACATTCAGGTGAAAATATAATACTCAGACTTATTTTCCTGATAAATTGCTATGAATGCATGCATATTTAAGTATTTAAGCAATTTTCAATTTGAAGATGCGTAAAACTTGAAATACTTTAAAAGCAGAATTCTCAATTGCATAAAGT
>NW_003531994.1:0-2647 GCF_000181795.1 Trichinella spiralis
TGGAAATTGCACGAAAAGCAGCAGCATATTTTGGATTGGATTATTTATTATTTACTTTGTAAAATTAATTTCACGTCTTGAAAAGAGAATGTAAAGTCGGATGTCAGAAAACGATAATGCAATTTAGGACACAGATGGATGGATTTTTGATAAATGGTAAACTGTTGCAGTGTACGTTGAGAAGAAGAAAGGAAACGGCTTTTGCAAATTTTGACGGAGGCGGGCAAAATAGGCAGGTATTGAGGGGGGAAGAACGTTGCTGATGGCTTGCAATGGTTTGCCTTGTCAATCAAAGAAGAAGCAACTGAACGAACGTTTGGTCGAACAATCGAGCTGCTACACTTATTTTATTATATGCTTGTTCAAAAAGCAGCAAGCATAGCCACATTTTAAAATATTGTTGCCATTCAACGACGCCAGATTGGCATGCAAACGTTCGTTTCACAGGCACAACAGCTGCGTGCAAGTCTTGACGTTGTGCCCACGCACAACCGCAAGCAAGCAAACTCATGACTCAGTTAAATTATAAATTACCCTTTTATTCTTATTTCAATTTGCAAAATATATTATATTCCCCGCGTATATATATATATCTACTATGCGAGCCACTACTAACGCTGTTACTTGGTTACTGTTCAAATTTGTAACTGCAATATGATGGTTGAAATAATTTTTCCCTAAGCAAAACCTACTATATTTGACAATCGCTTGAAATTGCTAGAATTATTTTCTTCACTTATTAATTACACATTACATATATATTATTTATAAATGTGTGATATTTTTTATTCATGCAATAATAATCATAATAATGCAATAGACACACACACCAAGCATCATTTGTAATTAATTAAATTTTCTGCTTTTGCATTGTAACTTATTTAAATAAAAATATTTACTTATTCAAATTCATTAAAATTAAATGAATTTATTGTGTGTATTTGTACAAATGAAGTAAGGCGATTTGATGATATCTTTTAGTGAAATGGCTATGACTATAAAATAGTGCTGAAATCATCTATCTATCTATCTATGTGTATGAGAAGTAAAATTTCACAATTTAGAATAATGAATGAATGATATGTGAAAAAAAGGATATAAATAAAATCATTGCCCCTGATTGCTTTGCCATGTCATGTTCCTACGTCCATTGCACTGATTGAAAAGATAAAAAAGAAAGGTAAAATGCCAGCTATTGCTCTGTTTAACACCATTAACACTTTTCATTTTTTGCTTTTATTAATTCTTTTGAGAATCTTTTAAAATTTGCATTTGCCAAAGTTTTTTTTTTGAAAAATCGAATTCTGAACTATCTGTGGTTATAAGGTGGATAAAATTTGCTTTGCATTTTTTAGTCGAATTTCAAAAAGTTGATTTTCAAAAATGAACAAGAATAAAGCGGCAATAGTTTTCACAAAAGCAGTTGTCTAAAATTTACGTAAATTAATTAAAAAGTCCTTATTTTATGCAGGTATGGAAATTGAAAAATATCAAGAAATCGGCCATTTCATTTTAATCAAAAATCTCCGTAATTAAGTAACTTAATTTGCATGCAATCAATATACGAGCTGTGCAGAATGCCGGGAAATTAGAATAATATGCAAGAATGCAAGTATTGTATGCGGTTGAAATATATATTTTTTTTGTCATTTTTCTACACCATACTTTTAAGTATGTAAAAAGTTTTTATTTTTTTAACCCTACTTTTATCATGCATGTGGATTACAGATTGTTCATGCAAAATTTTTACTTCAACACTCACTATTCATATTCATGTGAAAAGGGAAAAGAAAGACTGTAAATGTGCTAGTGTGCTACTTTTATAGTTGAAGTGTACAGCTTTCTTTGAAAAACAGTAAATCATTGTATTTTCTCATTTAAATAAGCTCAAAATGTATTTTTTTCAGCTTTTAATATACTACATCTATGCTTTACTTAATTTATATTTTCCAAATTATTTACTTTGCAGTGTTGACAGAAAACATGCTTGAAATATTTTGTCTTTTTATCTTTTTAACATAATTTTTAATATTCATACACAACTGCTATATTTTTAAATAATTTCGAAGCACCATAATGCATTGCTTACTTACTCATCTATTTATCCCTTAAAATGTGACAAATAATAATGAGCAATGGAATAATAAGTTCAATTAATTTGCATAAGTTTATGAATAATAGAATAGTAAATATAGTAAGTTTCATAATTAACATGAAGTACTAGTAGGTCAAGTTCAATAATTTTACTTCATATCGTCTGCATTTCATCTCTACTTTGTACACTTCACTTGATTACAGACGGTGCATTTTATTCTGTTTATATATTGTTTTCATCATTCGCGTCAATCGAACTCCCTTATTTACTTCTTTTATTTATATCGTAGCTAACAATGTTAACATTTGTATTAACAATGTTCCGTATTTTAGTCCAATTTACATGCAATATACAAGCTGGTGCAGAATGCCGGGGAAATTGGAATAATATGCAAGAATGGATTTTTCATTTTCACAGTATTGGATTGTATTTTGCAAATAGCGGGACCAATTGCATGTTACATGATTTACCACTTTTAGTGTACGCAGTAGGTCTTTGGGGTACTAATGGCATGGCCACTAACATCGATGATAGGAAGTAACCACGGCACTG
>NW_003531995.1:0-1728 GCF_000181795.1 Trichinella spiralis
TTTCGTTCTGCAACGCTCGGGGAAGAGCGTTCGATGCGCCTCCAAGTGAGAATTAACCACTGGATCGCCAAATATGGTGAGCAGGGCCAACCCGAAACAGACGCGAGTGAGCCGATAGATGTCAAGAGTGCCACTACGGTCTCTCCATAAGAAGCGGCAGAAATCCCGCTCGTCCTCGTGCAGTCCCACCTGCAAATACATCTTCGCGATGTCTGATTGCAGAGCGACTCGATACCGTCGAAATCGCAAGAGGATCCCCATCAGGTCCGTCTGCACTTTCGGGCCGGCGTCAAGGTGATCATTCAAGGAAGTTCCTTGATATTTTGCCGAACCATCAAAGACGATCCGAGCCTTTTGCCCTTCTGGCCCTTGCTGGTAAACCACATGGTGGGGGAGATACCATGTTCGACCGCTTTTCCCTTCGTCATTCACCTGCTCTGCCCAACCATTCTTCAGGTAGTCCTGGAAAATGGAAGCATACTGCTCCCTTCGGACTGGATCTTGGGCCAAACGACGCTCCACCGCCCCTAACCGTCTTCGTGCTAACTCAAAGTTGTTAGGGAGGTTCATCTCACCGCTTTTCTTCAACAGCCGGACGGAATATCTTGTTCCGTCGAATGAAAGACTGTCCCGAAAACTCTTCTCCTGCTCCGACATCTCAGGATCGCCCTTCGAACCAACTCCGATCTCCTCGATCTCCCAGAACCGCCTCAACGTTCTGTCGATGCCTTGATCCACTGACGCACAGAGGGTGGTTGTCATCGGTGATGAAGGATTAGCGATCACGGGACCACAGATGATCCATCCTAGCACAGATTCCACTGCGACCGGATCTTCCGGTCCGCCTCTTCGAATTTGATTCCCCAGAAAACGGTAATAACTGTCAATGCCAATCACCACGTCCACCTGATCTGAGTCGGGGCAGTCATCCATTGCCAAGCCCAATGGACGCAGGTGTTCCCAATCATCGGTTCGCAACCGAGTATTGCAGAGATTGTTGCAAAGCTTTGGCATCGTCAAAGCTTGAAGAGGATGACGTTCTGCCGATCTGCCATCGGCTCGGCCCAACCAGAGTTTCACGAGCTGTGCATCCGGGATTTCGTGGAGGATTCCGCCGATCCTGACGAGAGACAATGGGCTGGTCTGCCCAACGAGACCCAAGGCGGAGGCGAGGTCCTGCCTGACAAACGAGCGCTCTGAAGCGGTGTCCAGAAGACAGGTCACTCGCTTTCCCTGGCCTTGCTCGCCATAGGCCACAGCTCGAACCGTCTGCAACCGAGAGGTCCATTGACTACTCCTGGTAGCGACGTTGGCGTGTACAGGAGCCGAAGATGGTTCCTCAGACCTTACGATCGTCTTCTGCTCAGCGACCGATCTCTCTGACGCCGACGTGCTCGGAGAACTTGCTGGAACAGGCTTTCCATCCGTTGTCTTCCCTCGATGCTTGCACCCTGAAGCGTAGTGCCCAGGCTCCAGGCAAGCAAAACATAGGCGGGCACGCCTTGCCAACTCCCGTCTCTGATGGGGACCCGCTCGAAGCAAGCTCGGGCATTGCTGCGGCAGATGCTGCTTTTGACAAATGTGGCAGCTTCGCTCGACGGCGGCGTGCAGGAAGGTGGCTGATCCTCGCGGTGGGCTCTCAGGGCTGTTCCGTTTCCGCTCACCACCCGACCGACGTGCTTTGGTCGTTTCACGCGTGGGCTCCTTAGACCTCCGCGAGGCCCCAGG
>NW_003531996.1:0-1749 GCF_000181795.1 Trichinella spiralis
GGGAATCCGTCTTCTTCAACCATTATAAACCAAATCGTCGCAGAAGAATCCCAGCGATAAACCCACGAGTGAAAGGATTTGAACCCTGGCTCGGACATAGTAATTCAAAATTGACCACGCCTGCGCACAACAGAAAACAGTTTGAAGAATGAAATAAAACTTTACACGGATCTTATTTATACTTTTGCTTTGTTTAAAGTGACATTAAAATAAATGTTATTTAATTTAAAGTTAATACATTTATCTACAAACATTAAAGGTTTTTCAATCGATATTTATATAAATATACGTCTTTTAATATTTAATATTTATATAATATATTACAAAATATTATATTAATTTCAATGCAACTGAATAAAATTTATTATCAAAAATATATTTATTAATATTATTAAAGAAAATATAGCTTATAATTAAATGACAACTTTTCGCATTAATGTCTTTTCTGAACTCTTATTTAACCTCCCTAATTTTCACAAATGCAAAAAAACGAGTTCGGCCATTTGATTTTGTATCTAGTGATTTCAAAGTTATTTGAATATTTCTCAATCTCCTGTGTGGCAAATTAACGGCATTTATTTGAGCGTCTGTTAGAAGTGCCGATAACAAACAAGATAGTTATACTTTTTGCATTATTTTAATTTTTGAAGTCAATCCTTCTGTAGCAGATAGTTTATTTGGCAACAGGGATTCTTGGAGGTGAACATTCGTACATTGAAGATCACATTACCAGTGGCACATATAAAAGCTTTTATATCATGCCACAGGTATCATGTCATGTGAGAGCCCATTTTTTAAGTGAAAAGCACTTATAAATGGAATGCAAGTAGTACAATTAATTGTTGGCAAATTAGCATACAAAGCATAGCAATATTGTCAGAGATGGAGAATATTTTATGAATAATAATAGTATTGGTTCTGTTGAAGCGCATTAATTTGAAAAATTTGCATTTTCCACGTGAATTATTTTGAATTTTTGATTTCAAATTAGTTTCACTTTTTTCCTCAAATACTGTCTGTCATAGAGTATCAGCTCCAATTATTACTAACAACAACAACAACAACAGTGCATTAAAATGAATATTCCCACCCATCTAAAACAATGATATAAACAATTTATTTCAAATTTTCCTACACCATAGATACATTTATTACTATTATTATTATTATATTTGTTGTTATTATTATTTAAATGGTGTTTTTAATCAAAAATTTCATCATCGTTTCATCAGCATCGACCCACCGGAAAACTGGTTTTGCAGCAGTTGGAGATGAGTATTATTAGTACAAATTTGTAACATAAGGAAGAATAGATTGCTGTTGAGGGAATAACGAAAATTTTTGACCAGGTAGAGAAAAAGTTGGGCAAAATGGCGGGCGGTATACCTTTAATGGACTAAAAGTTGCGTTGCCATGGCAACACCGCCCACGCGTTTAGCAGAAATAAAAAAACACAATGTCAGTACACGCAATCAAGTAAACGCACCCACAAATTCTTTAGTATGAAAAGAACATCTTAAATAAAAATAGAAAAGCTTCCGGTATGATCGACGGGCAAGGAAAAGCGGAAAATAAAAGTTGAGTCGATGATATACCTCAACCGATATACCGAACAAGATAAAAAGTTAGGAAAAAGTTTAGTCTCATAAATCAAAAAGAATAATGGCAAGCATCAGAGGGATAAGGAGAAAGTGTATCAGTAAATTGAAGAAGACAGAAACATCGTAGTGGTCGCCAGAGACACCACAG
>NW_003531997.1:0-2989 GCF_000181795.1 Trichinella spiralis
CATTTTGCTACGAAAACTCAGGGTTTTATGTCTTTTTTCTGGTCCAAATCGGACTACGGTTTTTCTAAACATTTTCTATAGTTTTAACGTAAACATATGGAAAAAATGTTGAGCACAAAATCGATATTTCATATTTTGTGATTTAAATATGCGTTGCTAATGTAATTTTAAGTATTTTGATTAAAATTTTACTATTTGAAATAAATTTTAAGTCTATTTTAGCTGAAAAATTCAACAAAGTTTACGTAATAAATCTGTTGATCTTCCTTTATTTGGAAGTGCAAGGATTAACATAACAATGCTCACAATAGCTGAGCAGATGTTCATTTCAGCATGGCTTTCTACACTTTATGCAAGCCACTTTTTCAGGATTTCTCGAGAATTATGCAACTAGGAACGGCGGGAGTAAATTTGTTATACTTCTCTAATCATTACTGATCGACTGATGACCATAAAGTCGAATATTGTAAATTTCATGGGCTATAGATCAACTTTTTTTTCGAAAGAAGGCGAAAAATATTTTTCAAAATTCACTCTTTTTTGGATTGATAACTATTTGCATTGATTATTGATAGTGTTGTTCAAAGTTCCAAAGGAAATTACAAAGTAGTTGTAGAATAAATGGTCTTTAAATCTGGCACATTGCCTATCCTAATACACATGTCAGCTTCCCAGTTCTTTCCCAATATCTAGAGAAATAGGCAACCAAGAACCGCACGTTCCTTTCGGAAATACCTAGTAGGTGTGGAATTGATATCAAATCTGTTAGATTTCTACTAATTTATCGTATTTCTTTACGATCAATTGCATTGAATTCCTGAAATTATTACTGTTAAATAATCATTTATTTTGTCGAATCAAAACGTAAGCGTTGTAAGTGTTTATTTTGCTAAAAGGCAAACATTTCATGGAATGCGATCTAAATTGCCATGTTATTCATTGATTACGCATTTGATGGATACCACATGTGTGGCTATTTAAATTTCCTTTCGCTAAGTAACAATGATACAATGCCGATTTGCATAATTAGCATAATATGTTGTCGCCTAGAGTTCAAATTCATTACAAATGCTATGAAATTAAATAAATTCACAATCAATGTCGATCTATTGGGCTCATGTATGGAATTTGTTCGAATCATGAGAGGAATCCAGCAGTTTGTACGGTGAAACTTATTCCATGCTTCTCAGAAACTACGCCATATTGTAAAATAATCTTATGATTAGTGCAAGGAATTGTGTGCCAATTATAGGTAGGTAAATTTTCAATAACCCGCAATCGATGATTTTTTGAAAAATTCGATAAAGTTGCCGATTTGAGCATTTGAAATTTATAGAATGAAAAGTGTCGCGCATTGTAAGAAAATAGCTTTAAAATGTGATACTTTTAGAGAATTCTTATCTCTCAATTGGAATCAATCAAAAAATTCAGTAAACAAAGTTTTTAATTTTTAAAGTTACTGTTGCTTAAAGGAAAATCAGGAACAATTCTTAATAAAATAAATTTACTTTTTGAGTTAAAACATTGATAGTTTTGTTTTTAAAATTGATGACACTATTCCGTATATACATTTATTAAACATTTATTTTTATTTCGTATCCTTTTAAATTCTATTTCCGTTTCACGTTTTTAAACATATCTCAGAAAATACGCAATTAATAGCGTTTTCGATGAATTTATAGTAGTTAGCGAATAATCCTCTATTGATAGAAATCAATTGCCTGAATTTTTGGAGAAAAATACTTTTCTCGAAAACTGCAAAATTTCATGTGCTATAGACTTGGTTGTTTTTGCAAAAAGCGGCCATAACTTTTTTTATAAAATTTGGACTTTATCGATTGTTATAGTTTTATACTAATAAAAGATAGTGTTTAGGAGAATTTCTCCGGAAAATGCCTAGTAAATTTCAGGATGCTGTAAGCGATAACAAAAAGTCAGAAACAAATTTTATTTGAAGAAGTACTTCTCTTTGCTTGATTATTTAAACATTTGCAATGGACCTACATGAAATCATTTTCCTTGCATACTCATTTACTCTCTATGTTTTATTTCTCTTCCTTTTTTCCCACTTATACCACATTTTTCTGAGCTACAAATATTTTTTAGAAATTTCGACTTTTTGTGAGGGGTAGATGTTGACAGTAATAAATGATATTGTTATGGCGAGTTTCAACGCACACTTCTCTGTTGCTTTGGTTGAAATTGCCTCTAAAATTTGCGTCTTTCTTTATACATGGGGAATTTGCCAATCTGTAGCTTCCTCGAAACTCAACAAGCATACGTGATTTTTAGCGAACGTAGCATTTTAGCATTTGATTTGAGTATGCATTAAAATTCAACAACAACGATTATTACCTAATCGTATCCTTACTCTTATGGATTTTCACTATTTACCCAATCACCTAAGCCAGCACAGAACAAAGCTTTACCGCAGTGAAATATCTAAAAAGCAATTTCCGGACTACCATGACAGAATTTCGACTGAACGGACTTGCAGTAATGTGTACATTCTTACTAATTTTTCCATTGATATTGACTTGTTAATATAAAAGTTCAGTTTGAAACGGATTCGAAACGTGTCGTTCATTTCAAATGCAATTAAAATTATTAATTTGAAAGTTATTCTATCACGGGATTGAGATTCCAATTTTGTTTAAATGAAAAAAACGGCACTATTTTGTTCCTCTTCAGACTGTCATGTATAATAATACATGTACATGATAAATCTGTTGTATACTATATCCGCCCCAGCCATTAGGACGTGGGACACAGAGATTTGCGTATGAAAAAGTAGGCAGAGTTTTTGGAAAAAAAGGTGCAAAATAGAGAAGCCGTGGAAAGGAAGTGCATTTGTGACGACTACTGGAAAATTTTATCTGTTAATCAGGTTGACCTTATTGTTGCGCTGAAGCGGGAATGTGCTTCCCTTTTTAAAATCATCAGACGTCTCGTTGTGCGGAAGCAAACCGCCGTTCACTAACGGCATAAA
>NW_003531998.1:0-2083 GCF_000181795.1 Trichinella spiralis
TATTGTGGTGCAACAGGCTTCGAAAATGCGAAGACGTACCTACAGGGCACATGGTCGAATAAATCCTTATATGTCTTCTCCGTGTCATATTGAAGTGATTCTGACAGAGAGAGATGACGTAGTTACTAAACCAACCGAAGAAGAAACCTTTAGCAAAAAGAAGAAGGAAAGCAAAAAGAAGCAAAAACGGCAATTAGCTAGAGGTGATTATGCCATGTGAATTTTGATGCGCTATAAGGAAATAAAATGATTTTTCTGAGTTTTTATCTTGATTTTTGCTTTTTAAAATGTGCAACTAAGTTTTTTTGTGATGGTTACTCCGATGTTTTTGAAAATAATGTTGATCAAATAGAAATTGTTTTTCGTAATTTTTGGCAATGGAAATTTTTTGAAACAGCACGCAGTTGCAAATTCATTTTGTTCAAGTAGTTGTTTGTGAAATGTGCTATATCGAATTCTGAAAATTTATTGTAAATTGTTAAAAAGAAAGTAACTGGTTTTATATTATTGTTAAAAAGAAAAACAGACAGTTTATAAGAACAAAAATTACATTTAATGCTCTTGAATTATATAAATCAAAAGTTATAGTAATTTACATGAATTCATGAAATGGCACAGATTAGATGATCATAAGTCAGTCTCCAACTTAGAATTACTTGTACTTTTTAAAGAATACTCGATATATATATCTAAGAAAAAATATAAAAATGAATGTCTGATGAAAAATACAAACTTTTTATATGCTGTATTGTCCTAAAACAATGCAAATTAATCGTTTTGATTCGTGAGTGTTGCCATCGAATAGCAACTTTCCAATGTAGTTACAAAGTAATTCGATGCCTTTGAAATAAATTTATATACTTTAAGATAACAAAATGGTAGTATAAAATATTGGCTTTAAACTTAACACGTAATTTCAATACATTTATTTAATTGCACTCTATATTACAGTATGCATAATGATATGTACTTTTTTATTTTAATACTGTATATTTTTCATGTAACATATATTCTCGAAAGTTGTTTTCACTTTTTGAAGTTTAGAATAAGAAATGGAATTGGAAAAAGAGGACGAAATGCTGCGTCTGCTTGGTAATAGCTTCAGTTTAATCTTTCTTCTTCAAACTGAAATTTTCAGTAATTTCTCAACTTGTGCATTGCACACAGTGCAGGAGTTTTTTAATGCATGATATTAATATTTTACTGAGCTTGCTTGAATAAAAAAACACTTGCAAATCATAGTAAACATGTGAAAAATTATTAGTAATTAATTTTGTGCACAGAAAAACTCAGCGAAGTTGAGAAAGAACGTCATGAGCTTGCACAAAGCAATGATGCATTGAAATCTGGAATTTTGGAATTAAAGTTGAAAGAAACTACTGCTATGGTTTGTTTTAATGTTTGCTTTTTAAGTTTTTGAAATTATAAAAGAAATGAAATAATTTTTCAGGTTTCCGAAAAATATGCTATGGAAAAGATGGAATGGTCCTCTGAACAGGTTCGTCATTTGAAAAAAGAACTGGCTAGTATGGAAGGGAAGCATTATGAGACGACAAAATCTTTGGTAATTTTTGAAAAAAGTTTGCTTGTATGTTTTTATTGTATTTTTTTTATTTTGAAGAAAGAAGAGATTGAAGCTTTGAAAGAAGAACTTCAACTGAAAGAACTTCAAGTGGAAAGTTTGCAGTCTTTGCAGTCAGCTCAGAGACAAGAAACAGCTGAGCTTCGGGCTCAACTTGAAAAAAGCAGTTCCTGTCAGGTTGTAAGTAAATTTTTAATGTACTTGATGTGTTCTTGGTAGTGTACTTTTCTTTTTCTAAATAGCCAGATGAAAAAGAGTTGAGGGGCGCAATTAAACAGAATACAGTCAACAAATTGCTAAACTGATTCCGGTAAAATTTTGCTTTATGCATGGAATGAAAATTTTACTGGAATAAATTAATTTTTGAAGCCCGCAATCCGCTCACTCAGGAAAAAATCTTTCCTTAGTGGCCCCGTTTGAATGAATGAGCTGCTGGTGTTTCAGTTATGCGTGAAGAAAAGCAAAGTGATGACTCATCAAAGAGTGAATATTTTTATTTTG
>NW_003531999.1:0-910 GCF_000181795.1 Trichinella spiralis
AGATAAGGAAAACTAATAAGACGACGAATTGAAGGTCCAATGAAATAGCGAGTTCAACGACCAGTAAAATTAGACCGTGAAAATTTGTCCCGCAATCCACTATCCCACTTGACGCTTTCTCGCGGTTGCATTGCTTGTGTTACAGTGGAACTCTGGTTATCTCAACTCCTAATTATTTGAAGTCATTTTAGCCAGCAGGTTGGAATGTATTGTTTATGGATATTAAACTCAACCTACGCTTTGCTAATACTGTAACGGTTTAGTACTTATTTCCCCGCTGACTCCGCCTACTTTTTTCAGTAAAATTTCATTGGTTGCTGCTCTGACGCGTGCCTGTAAATTTCATTTGTTGTCACTCCTTTGCATTTTATTTGTCAAATATTATTTCATTTTATTTGTCAAATTTCATTTCATTCTATTTGTAAAATTTTATTTCTAACCTTTTGACTGTTTTATAACAATTCTGTTCTTCTCAGATTGAGGAAAGTAAGAGAATAAAATTACTATAAAAAAATAAAAAAAACAATACAATACAATACAGATACAGTGCAATGCAGTGCAAATATAATACAATAAACCACTTTAATGGTCGCATTATCTTTTATCTTACCGAATTTTTATGCTTTCAGTTTATATTGTATTCAAGGTTTTTCTTATAATTTTAATAATGAGTAGAACTGTTTTCTCAAAGGGAACTTCGCCTGCTTTTCTACATTTAAATGAATGGTTGTCACTCTAAGAAGTTCCATTTGTTAAATATTCGTTTTCTTTCAATGGTAAGTTTTCTAATTCAAGGTTTCACTGTTTTAAATTTATCTAATTTATGGGAATGAATATGGAAACAAAATACCGCCAAATTCTTCCATAGGTGTTATTTACATTAATACGAAATAAAAACCGCCATTTTGCT
>NW_003532000.1:0-1691 GCF_000181795.1 Trichinella spiralis
ACGGCACAGTGGCAAATGGAAGTAGCAAATTTTCTTATCAAAAAATATGCTAAAGAAGAGAATTTGCTACAAATTGATTGTTTCCATTAATGCTGGGAAAATTAGTACACAGTATGATTTGAGTATATTTTAGATACAATATATTAAATTATGTTAATAAAAAAGAAGAAACACTTCATTAAACTATACATACATACAAGTAGGAAGGGGGGGGGGTATAATTTCGATGATATAAATATTCTACGAATTCTTGTGATCGCACAATTGTAGCGCAAAGTTGTCAACAACTAACTGTCAATAGCTTACTTTCAAGTCTCCCTTTCTTTGGTCGACAATCGAACAGCAACAACGGTGATAAAAATTAGCAAAATTAAAAAAAGCTAATGAGAATAATTCGTCCAACTTTCTTTGCCAATTTGCAAAAAGCGTCGACTCTGCATATACATATCTCTACATATATAGGAATTATCTATATAATATGCAAAACTGACGGACCGACCGACAGCTTTGGTCTCTGTGTGTGCGTGTGTTGCTGTTTACACACTACTGCTGCCATGTACTGTTTGTTTGCTTTTCAGGTTCTTCGGCCGTTCGCTTCGACAATGTCTCGCACATGGACCACAGTATGCCGGTTTGAAAAATTTTCTACCCTCCTCCGATCCTTCCCTTTTCTCCAGTTTAGCTTATTTTCTCAATAATTATTCCCCAACGTACGGCCCAAATCCACAAAGTGGAATTTGAATAAATGTGTGCCCGGTGAACTGTTTGCTCATTTGCATAATTGAAATGCAAATCCGAGCCCGAAATAACGAGTCGACGCTTTATCACTAAACAATCGACCAAGCTCAACATATTTATATATAACAATTTAATTTGAACCAAATTAAATTTATCCGAAAAGATAAAGTGAATATTTTTCCCGATCAAACAAAGAAAAACAATTCGAACCTGAACCTGAGTATCACTTTGTTGCTTAGGGAGTTTTTATTTTTCTTTCATTTGCATATTTTCTGCCAGAGAAGAAGAAGAAAAAACAACAAAACACCGCGATGTTGCAATTTTCCGTTTTCGTTCAATTTAGATTTTTGAAAAAGAAAAGTCAACAAGTTAAAATAAAAATTGTGCATTGAAAAAAGATGAAGAAGTTGAAGAAGAAGAAGAAAGAATGAATGAATGAATATTCTCCTCTCGACAAATTATTCAAGTAAACAAACAAACAAACAAACAAGTAAACAAGTGAATGAGTGAAAATTGTCGCGGGACAAGCCGGAGAATGTTGGAAGAAAAAGTGTCATGCCGTTCCAGTCGCGACAGTCGGCGGTGCTGACCTGACGACACCTTTTCCAATAAAACTACTACTACTGTTTATCAATCGATGCTCGAAAACGGCACCGGTGGAAAAATTCACTGAGGGGAAAATTACTTGCTGCTCATCACATCCCGACCATCAGTTTTAATTATTTTGAAAATGAAAATTAATAATATTTTAAATATTTATTTAAATAAAAAGGTCGATTAGTCGGTCGTATTTTAAAAAAGAAAAAGATTTTTGTGCCAATTTAAGGCCACACCTGAAAATTGTTTTATAATTTTCCGCCTGTCCCAGTACTACGAGACGATCATTCACAATGTAAAACTGAAACTGCACCGACATGTTGGCCTCGATGCCCAATCAATCACTCTAAACGAGC
>NW_003532001.1:0-781 GCF_000181795.1 Trichinella spiralis
CAAATTCAGAGACTTTGTTCGTCATCCTCCCGCTACATATAACTACTTAAGGATAAAGGCATTCCTGGCGAACATTATTGGCATTTGTCAGAGCGAACAATGCTTAAATATGATTGCATGATGAAGCACCGTCCCAGCTGTTGAATGATATGCTGGTCTTGCTGTTCGGTTACGAACCATGTATCTTATTCCGGTAAATATTTTTGAAACAAATGTAAACTGACTTCTTTCTGCTACAATCCAGCATCAAATTCAAAGACTCCTGACAGTAGGCATTTCATGGTCATATGGTGCGGCATAAAAACCAAGAAAATATGGGCCCAAAACACTTTGACTACTTGGTCAGAGTTGTTCACTCGCCAGCGCAGTCCATTGACTTCAAAATTTCCTGTGAAAGGCAACCACGCCAAGTGAAGCATTTAGCAGCATAATTCATCAAGTTACATTCCTCATAAATACTAATTAATACGCTAAATTTAAGTCAAGATTGCTGGCAGTAAGCAATCACCGCTTCTCCTCGTTCAAGCGTTGGAGTGTCAGAGGCTTCCCCACAATAAATGCGCTACGTCTACTCAGAGTAACAACATCTTATGGACAGCGCATAGCGGTGAACGTAAGCCGACGAAGAGGGAAGCGAGACAGTTGTTCACAAGAAATGAGTACGTGAAAACAATTCTGACATGCTCACAGCTCATGTCATCCTGATGTAGACGCCTCGCTTTCAATGAACAGTTCATATATTCAGTTATGAAATCATTGCTAGCCCGCCTTACGCTTAATC
>NW_003532002.1:0-1474 GCF_000181795.1 Trichinella spiralis
TCAAAAATATCTACGTCAGACAAATCAGATACTAGCTAGCTGTCAGGTCGCATTGAGACAACTAGTTCAAAAGCTATGGAGCGTTAAATGATTCTATACAACGAAATTCACCTGATGAGGTCCAAGCACGTGTCCCTCGATCGCGAGGATATTAAAGCAATTCAGTCAATGATGTTTTATATGTTCATTGATAAACATGTATTCATACTTCAGATAGATATTCAAATTCAATCTCTCAATACGGTGCTATCTAATTAATCAAATTAATCAAATTCAATACTTACTGATGAACGATACTATTTGTGATAAGTAAAGGCACACTGGGACGGCTAGGAAACGCCTTTACGTCCATGCGATCACGGGTTGCAAACGGTACAAGCATCATGGGATGACGTAATCCACAGCTATTATAAACAAAAGCTACTCAATAATTTTGTCATATCACATTGGAAACGCACTGACAGCAACAAGCAACAATACGTTGTCAGGAATTGTACGTACGCTGCTCGACTGACTCAGAAAAATCTGCTACAATTACAATCCATTCCTTCTTTTATGATAATTGAAACCACACTAGAACAACTGGGAAACGTCACTGCACCAAACACTGTACGATCCAAATGCAGTCAGGAGCAAATTCAATACTTACGGATGTTTGTGATGCCAAATATAGAACGAAATGATGTGAACATGACTTATCACGTTGCCCAGAGCAAAAGGAATACCATAAAAACTCAGCTGATGACGTAATCTGTAATTACAGAAGTCACCAAATTCCACCTATATCTAATACGCATAACGTCTTGCTATCAAATTAAACAAATTCAACACTTACTGTTTTTTGTCATACGTTTTTTGAACGCTATGTCAGCAACTCCAACAACCACTGTTAAACAGCTTTTACCTGACTTCACTGATAATAGATTGCATCTGGGCATTTTCAAAATTTTCAAATTGCAAGGCAAATGTAATTTTCAATTCTAAAAAGAATTGAATCAAAGGCACATAATCCATGATATCACATACATGATAATTTAACATTAGTGCTGCAGTTAGAATGAAAGGAATGTGGCGCTAATGGCACTGCAACCTTCAACCTAAATTAAACAGAAAAATTCAAGTAAAAAGCAAGGCATATTCATCATGATGCATAGTTACCATATTCAGTTAGTTTTCAGAATTTCGTTGTTTCATATTCATTGATGTGAATATAAAATAATGTAAATTCTAAAAGTGAATTATATTAATGCAGTCATCTATAAATAAAAAACAGAAATAGAATCTTCTTCGTCTTCAGCATCTGATGTATCTAAAACTTAGCAATAATTACACTAGAAAGACACCCGCCAGTTACCATTCACCATATAAGTAAAGTAACATGCATAGCATGCCACCACCAAAATATCAAATCCAACTTACCAGTTATTCATGGATGGTGTTGAAGAGCGGAATTATAGTTGACCACGTGCTAGAT
>NW_003532003.1:0-2429 GCF_000181795.1 Trichinella spiralis
CAAAAGTAAGCCACAATTCGGCAACAACAAACAGTAAACGTTGCATAAATTTTTCTCAAAGCCCATATACAGTACTACGTTTAGATATAAAGGTTCAAAGAAAAAAATGTTTGCAAAAAACATTTCAAAATTTTAATTCTAATTTTTGCTTCAGTATACCGTCTGTTAAAAATATATTTAAAAGATTAATTCAACTTAATTAATGCATTTTGTTGTTTAAGATTAAGACTACGAATTTCATTGTAAAAATAGATTTAAAAGTATATTAATAACATAAAAAATGATTTAAATTGTAAAAAAAAAAGTCCTTTTTAAATTGTACATGGAATTACTCATAAATATGAAATGAGCGTTAATTACTTTTTTGATAATCGCAGTCGTTTAAAAAATAACTGAACTAAAAATAATGCTAAAAAATAAATCTTATAATGTTAAAAGATAACTAATTTGATCATTTATTTAATATAAAATATTAAAACAACCTCAAAAAATTTGAAGTTGCGAAATGTAAAAAAAATACAGTACTGAATGTCATTACTACCTGCGTTATATATAATTAAATGTATTGTTGAGTTGACGTTGGTAGTAGTAGTTTGCCTTAACTGTTTGAACCATGACTACAAAAATGACGCCAGCTAACATGTATCGCGTCGGAGGTGAGCAATTTTTACGTGTGAAAATAAGTTATAGAGTTAAAAAAGGCTGAATTGCGGTGCTTTATTATAGACTACGTTTACTTTGAAGCGCACTCCGGCGCCCCGTTGCACATTCGACGAATTGACGAACTCAGCAAAGTAACACGACCGTGGATGAATTTTAATGTTTTAAACTTTTTACCATTATGTTTTTTTAATTTTTAGACGCCTGCTGGAAATGTGGAAGCTCGAGTTCTTGTTTATTGTAGACGTCGGGATTTGCCGGAAAAATTGCTTCGTTCGCTGACTATGTGCAGTCAGAATAGTGGTATGTCCATTTTGACAAATATATTTTTAGCCAGAAATTAATTTACAACTTTTATTTTTTAAATGCTTCATGACTTATTTATTTTTAAGCGTTTAAAAAGTATGAATTATGTTTTTCAACTTTATTTTTTATTTCGTTCATTATATTTTAGCTTTGCATTGTTGTCTTGATCTCGTGTTATTGTTATGTTTTTGTTTTTTTTAAATAATTTTGCTAATTGATTTATGGTAAAATTCTCTCTCAGTTTTAAATATTATTATTATAGATTAATTTTTTTATTGTTTTTATTTAAGCAAAACAGAGTTCTAAAAGTGCTGATATTGGACAACCGCAAGAGATTGATACCACTACTGCTGCTGCTAGCACTGATAGTGCTGCGGTTGATATTACTACTGATACTGCTGCTACTGTTTCTACTGTTGCTGATGCAGCTGAACCTGTGAATGTCGAAGCTGAAGGGAAAGAAGGAGAATTGATGACGGTCGAATTAAATCCAGCAACAACCGACGCCAATGTTACTTCTACTTTGGATACAGGCGTTGCAGAAACCGCCACTGAAGAACTGAAGAAGGAACCAATTCCCGATGTACCGATTGCGGCTATTGCTGGTCAGGATATTCTCAGTGATGAAGAAAAGCACATGCTTGTTCATCGAGAATTATTTTTGACTAGACAATTTGAAACACTTCCTGCGACACACATCCGCGGCAAATGTACGGTTTCTTTGCTCAGCGAAGTTGAAAACGCGCACACATACTTAAATAAAGAAGTACGTTTGTCATTTCAAATTATAGTTCATTTTTCTCATTATTCTTCTTTTGAACTGTCGAAATGTATTAACAGAAGTATCTCGCAAACACATATTTCAGAAGTGAATTTATTAAATGAATTTGTTCATAGGTAAATGAATGAATGAATTATGATGAAAGTAGTTTCAGAGAGTAATTCAAATTATTGTTTTATCAATTGTAGTGTTTGCTTAGTTGCTGAAGGTGTAAATTAATTGGTGTTGATGAGATGTCTGCGTGTTGTTGTGCATGACTTTTCGACTAATAATGGTTGAATGATTGAAAATTTTTAGGATGCATTTTATTATTCGCTGATTTACGATTCACAGCACAAAACTGTCCTAGCAGACAAGGGTGAAATTCGGGTTGGTCCTGAATTTCAAGCTGATGTTCCCGATAAAATGGACGACAATGACAATATGGCCGATGAGCCTGAACGTGAAGTGTTGTTGTACAATGGACTTAATGGGCTGTCGGATGCTCAAATTGATCAGGAGTGGGGGGGTCCCCCCCCGTTGGAACGTTCGCCCCCCCGCGGTGGACATCACCCACCCCTGTGAAGATAGCCGAATTTGCATATGAGCGCCGCTGCTGCTTCGCGCGACCTTTCCACCATGCCAGCGTTCAGCCTACTGCCCCAAGGCCAACTATGACATTGGCAAGGCACTGCGTATGATG
>NW_003532004.1:0-1354 GCF_000181795.1 Trichinella spiralis
GGCGAACTACCAAAGGGATATTTTTTGTCCCTTGTCATGGTTTCGCATTTACGGATGCTTCGGGGCCGAAATAAAGGCCGTGGTCCCAGCCCCCGCGGTAATTTAGAGGTTCCGCATTACGTGTTCAAGGATGAAAAATCCCGTTCTTATTGGAAAAACTCAGTAGTTAAAGGAAATTCTGAAAAGTACGATTCCAGTATGCCAACTAGTGAAATTTATTATTCAGCGTATTTGCGGTCACTTTTGAGATAAGATTACTTTTTATTTTTGCTATTAACTTTGATGGCATTTACTTTTTTTTCTCAAATGCAAAGCGAAAAAGTGCACATTTCTCTCATTTGCACTTTTCCCAATGGAAGAAAAAATCTTTTGCATTGGTGAAAATTTTTATGAAATGAATAAAGCGCAATTTGAAATCTCAATCAATTATGTTATAATTTGCTCTTGAAAAGGATACTTCGCCTATGTTGAGTTTTTGAAAACTTTGATTTGGTGTCGAATTTTCTTTTCATTATTATTTTCTAGCATTGCTTGACGAGAGGATAGAAAAATAAATGGCTGAAGTAAGTTTCACGCTTTATTCCTTCTTTTAATTGGGAAAATGGGCATATTTTCAAGTTATTTAATGTTTGATTGAAGAATGTGAAGTAATATGTAAATTTGATAATGAATAAATTTTATTTATTGATTTGTTTTATAGCGGAAAGTTGATTTGCATGATTTACTGTTCAAAATGGATGGTAAAATTTTTGTAATATTAGTATACATTGATTGTAGTATTGTGAAATGTAAATGTTTGCTGATTTATTGTAATAAATAGTAATAATAAAACGTATGCATTTTTTGAAAATATCCAGAATGTGTTGTTGTGATTCTTTATTAAGTTGACATCTTTATAAGAATTTTTTTTTCGTTTAAACAGACCTAATGCATACCTAATGTAATTACTCGATTGATAATATATGACGATGTATGTAGTATGTTTTTCTTTTTACATTGTTGCTTAAACTGAATTTATTTTTCAAAGATG
Organism: Trichinella spiralis; assembly: GCF_000181795.1. Taxonomy (NCBI): domain Eukaryota; kingdom Metazoa; phylum Nematoda; class Enoplea; order Trichinellida; family Trichinellidae; genus Trichinella; species Trichinella spiralis. The sequence continues at coordinate 1,031 of NW_003532004.1, forward strand.
CAAATGAGTACACGAATTTTGAAAGAGCCGCTTGGTTTCATTCGGATTTTGGAATTTGTAACTGTTTTATTTTCTTTCTACATTTCCTATTTTGATGCTTAAAATTCAAAAACGCATTTTAGCCCATGGTACTTTTGGCGTTTGCTACAACGGCTGGTTATTCTGCTACTTTAGATGTGAAATATAAGTGTACCGGCATTGACAATGATTTTTCTTTTAGTGGTTTTATCCATTTGAGTACGTTTTATAAAATAAAATAATTATCTTGAAAAATTTTGGAAAACGTTTTAATTTAGCTTACTAACACAGCTGTATCCAACGATT
>NW_003532005.1:0-1547 GCF_000181795.1 Trichinella spiralis
ACAAGGTAAATTTAAATTTATTTCTTTACAATTTTTTTTCAATTTAAATATTATTATTATTATTTTAGGTGAAGGATTGTCGAAATTTTATTCGAATGATTGCACAAGAGTCGAACAATTCGTTGCTCATCTGCAGTACAGGTGCATTTCGACCTACCTGTTCAATACGCAATGTATGATTGTGTATTAATTGTATTGATTTGTAAAATTGATTGATTGATTGATTGATTTGATAATTTAAGATGGAAAATTTCAATTTGATTGGAAAAATTGAAGATGGAATCGGTTATGCACCTTATGATCCGAACTATTCACTTGCCTATGTTATCACTGAAAACAGGCAAGTGATTGTTGGTGTTTCGTTGAATTTTGTCGGCACCGATGAAGCAATTGTTCGCATTCGACCGGCAAATAAGCAACTTCGAACAATGAAAAATGATAAATTTACCTTAAACGGTATTGGTATTTATAAAAAAATGCTTTTTGTTTGTTTGTGAATTAAATTTTTTTTAATTTTCACAGAGCCGCATTTTGTTGCCGCTTTTGAAATTGGTCCTTTTGTTTATTTCTTTTTCCATGAAATTGCAATCGAACATTTCAGCCACAGGCAGGTCAGTTCGCTTGGAATATTAATCTTTTATATTAACCTAGTGTTTCTTAATTAATAATTATAATATTATTATGTTGTTTGTAATTTTCAGATTCGATACTCTCGTGTGGCACGTCTGTGTAAAAATGATACCGGTGCGAGCAAAGGAATCTATGCTCAAGCGGTAAGTTGAATATAATTTATTTATTCATTCATTTTGAAGTATAATTAATTTTTATACGGTTCGAGCAATTTTAAATATATATATATGTATATTTGTTTTTTATTTCCAGTGGACCAGCTTTTTAAAGTCACGTTTGATTTGTCAAGAGATGGATAAAGTGATTTATGATATTGTGCAAGATGTTCAGTTTTTGCCAAGTGAAAAAATTTTTTATGCAATTTTTACATCATCCGAGTAAGTGTATACTTTATTTATTCACAATGTGCATGAAATAAGATGTATCATTTTATTTGGTTTTATGTCTTTGTATGATTTGATTTTAAATGCTCATTAATATGTATGTGTTTATCTGCAAATTCAGAAAATGTGAATATTTTACTGTAGGCATTTTTTATTCATTATTTCTTAAAAATGGATGGAAAAATGCGGCATACTTACTTTGTACATTGTTGTATTTGCAGAGTTCAACTTCCTGGTTCAGCAGTTTGCGTTTATTCGTTGGAATCGCTTGAATCAGTGTTCAGGGGTCCGTTTTTGTCAAAACATGTACAGCCGCCTTATTTATGGCGGGATATTCCGAATCCTCAACCTAACTATATGGGTAAGTGTGATTGGAGAGAATATTATAATTTTTTTTACTAATTTTTTAATTTGAATGAATAGAGCATTATTGATTTCTTTTTTCATTATAGTGCGAACAGCGCCTTACTGACTTTTTAGAAATGCCAAAATTGATGTATAATGTCATTTTGCCAATTTCTTCTACACTTTTGG
>NW_003532006.1:0-1364 GCF_000181795.1 Trichinella spiralis
TTTAATGGGCAAAAAATGAGCGTTTTCCAAAAAATTCCAATCCAGTTCCAATCCAACCCATATTTACCGAGATTTTTTCCAAAGTAACTACATAATCTCCAACTGCATCTGCTTCAGCGACGTGACTCCACAGTACGTCAACTTCGTCAAGAAGCCTACGCATTTTTTCAGCATCATCCGAATTCTCCTAAATCTACACGCACACAGCCACACACATAGCTGAATTGCATTATCTAAGAAATTCATCATTTGAAAATGCTCAACTTGTCGCAACAATTCGTCATACTCAGCGGCCATTTCATCACGAGCTAAATACAGTGAATGACTGAACTGAATTTCAATTATAAAATTCAAACGACAACTAATTTACCAGATTCACTTTCATTAAGTGAATCACGAAATGTTCAAATCTGAATTTTCAGTCCACTAATTTCCCATTGTCTTTCATTTCTAAAGTTGTTCTTGTTTCTTTCTTTCATTCCAAAGCATTCATGTACATTCAATAAATTACCTTTACTATTCAGTTTCTCACCTGCTTTTCCATCTGTTCACAATGCAAAGGCACAGAAGATCAATTATTCTTTGACAACTGATCAATAAATTAAATATTTGCAATTCAACAAAAAATATCCACTTACCACTGCTGATTTGCATTCCTCTTCAAGTTCACCACTGTTGTCACCTTCGAATTCCAATTTGGCAATAAAAGAAAAAAAGAATAAAAATCCACTGATACAATAATTACAAAATTGTAAACAAATACCACTTGAATAATTAGCATGAGTGTATGTTGAACCGATTTTTCAAGGTCCAAAATACTTTTGATCAATCCTGAAGCTCCATTCAAATTCACATTTGCAAACTCCAACCATCACTGAAATTTACCATCTCTTCCGGGACCATTAACAGTAGCATTAACAACAACATTTCGAATGATCTTTATAATTTCTTCTTTGCCACCGTCTCGTGCTGCAACATTTGATCATTCAACACAAAACACTAAATAGATAAGTTAAATTCAAAGAAACGGTAAATATTTGTTCAACCTGTAACCATCACGAAATTATATGTTGCAAATTTCTTCGTTGAAATGGGCCAAATCACGCACTTCACTTTCAACTTTGCCGCTATACCACTCAATCTACCGTATGCTACCGTAACTTGAATTCAGGTACAATCCCTCAAAGTACACTCCAACATAAATACGTTAATAACAACAATGACAACAAACATTTCATGTCTTGCTTTCTTGCCCATTTGTATTTATAATTTTCAATCAGATGAATTGCCTATTAGGATATTTTATCATACTTTGATACCGTTTTAGGTCAAAAGAACATTGGTCATTTATTTACTTGCATGTT
>NW_003532007.1:0-1418 GCF_000181795.1 Trichinella spiralis
GCAATCGGGGTTGATATCCTTGGAAACCCAGAAAGGTATCCAACCAGCTGTGATACCTCCGAGCACAAATTAGTCATGGAGGTTGCAATTCAAGAGGCAAGACGCACTAATGCACAGCTTCCATCAGCTGGTTAGACATCTCCAACGCCTTTGGCACAGTGTCGCACCAATTGTTGTTTTCGTTGTTGGAGCGCTATGGGCTGGACCCGACTTTTTACCAGTTTTATCCAGAATTTGTATAAAGACGCGACCATTGTAGTCAAAGGCGCCAATGGAATCCACGTTACCGCGCGCTGGTCAGTCGGAGTACGCCAAGGTGACCCTTGCAGTGGTATCTTGTTTTGTTTGTTTGTTGAGCCACTCTTGCGGTCAGTCTTACCATCTTTACCGTGTGAGGCGGAAACGACTGCGGTTAACGTGTTAGGACAGCCGGTCACAGCGCTGGCTTACGCTGATGACATCGCGCTGTTCGCCCCATCCATCGGGGTTATGCAACAACAGCTGTGCAAAATCCAGGGCATGGCCAGCGCCATGGGCTTTCGGTTCAACCCGAAGAAGTGCGCGTCCCTGTACTTGAATCGTGCAGTAGTGAATGCCGCAACATTCACGATAAGCGGGGAGGAAATACCTGCTCTCGTACACGGGGACACTTTTCGCTATCTTGGAGTAGCCGCTGGGCTGGGTAAACCCCAGACTCCTTTCTCATTACTGCGTGAGAACCTCCGAGAAGCGGAACTTATATTCCGGTCAAAGCTGGCTCCGTGGCAGAAGATGGATGCGTACCGGACTTACGTACTGCCACGTTTGACATTCCAGCTCATGATTGCTAAATTTAACAATATCAAGCAATCGGCCGGGCAGTATGACCGCGCAATACTGAGGCTTGTGAAGCGTTGCTTCCAGCTTCCGGTGGAGACGTCCACCGACTTCATAAGAGCCCCCAGACAGTGTGGTGGTCTGGGCGTGCCATCATTGCGTGAGTTGTACGCAACCGCAAAGGTTTCGCGGGCACTCAAGATGCTCTGGTCTCCCTGTCGGGTAGTCTCGAGCCTGGCAGCCAGTCAGCTTCAGCGAGTTGCGTCCGCGTACTTTGCGAAGAGGTTGAGAGATGTTGAGGCGGCTGACCTCTCTACCTTCATGAACGCCGCGCGATCTACGCCGCTAGATCGGTCAGGGTATAAGAATTGTCTGTGGATGGACGCACGCAAGCAGATGTCGTTCCTGACAAAGGTAGCCGGTCCACGCATTACTTCGTCGATGGCGAGGCTGGGACCTGTTTGTTCATCCGGAATGGCCTCGGTCAGACGGTCTCAGTTTTCAGCCCAATGAGGAAGAACAAAGTTATGAGCGTTTTAGGGGGGGCGATCCAATCTCGCCATATGGACGCCTGGCTCCAATGCAAGCGGCAAGCTCAGACT
>NW_003532008.1:0-2891 GCF_000181795.1 Trichinella spiralis
ATGACGGTGCAGCTCCACTCAACAACAATGCAGGGCATTCATTCGCTGTAACTTTAGAGCATGTCGTGCAAGCCAATAATGATATAAAATTTCTTGCATACAACAATGTTCCACCAGCAGTTCCAAATGTAAAAACCAAATCTAATAGCAAAGGTTGTGCAAAAAATATTTTTGTAACATTTTGAAGCATTTGAATCCAAATTTTATGCTTATATTACAGGAGTAATAATTGTACGAACAACTGCAAATGTGGATTCTGCAGCGTGGGTTGTCCATACCATACCAGGATTTCCAACAGCAAAAACACCATACACATGGCCGGCAGCTGAGAATGCTAGAGGACATTTATTAATATGTCTAACTATCTCTGAATCCCAAATAAATGCAATAGGTATGTATTGAAATATCTGAAACGATTGCATAGATTGAAGACAAATAGCCATTTTCCAGAACTTCAATGAATCAATAAATGTAAAGATTTTATGCAGAAATGTGCTTGCACATAATTTAAGTCAATTAAAAACATAAAATGTAGGAGTAAAAAAAGAAATTTATGAATTTATAAAAATACTATAAAATGCTAACTTCTACCGCATAATAGATGATCCAGATTTTCAGAAAATGATCATTAGCAGAGATACATAATGCTAATATAAATTGTTCTAGTGAGTAAAAAGTAATAATAAGATTATAAAAATAGTTTCATTTTGTCAACTTCCTGTTCTTTAGCTGCGTCATTACTGCTTGTACAACCTATGATACATTACAATGATATTCCGGAGACAGAAACTGCTGGAATGCCATATTTTAAAAAATTAGCGGAAGGGCAAACGCCAATTATACCACCATTCACATCAAAACGTTCAATTCGTACCCAAAATCCTGCAGCTCCTGTAACTGTTCACATTTACAGCAAATCAGAGTCATCTAAATATGGTAAGTACAAACAGTTGCATAAATTCCAATTAATTTTTTTACAGATTTGATTTTAATTATAAAAAAAGAAACTTTCAACATAATAAAGCAAAAAGATTCATTTTCAGATTTCTTTTAAATTTTATTTTAATTAAAAAAACCGTATTAGAAAAATCACAATTCAGAAAATAAAATTTGGTTGTACAAAAAAGAGGAAATTACGAAAATTTCATACTTGTATCTGCCCTGTACATTCAAGTAGGAAGGGAAAAGTTGTAAATGCTCTACTTTTCAGAATGTTAATAGTGAGATCTAAAATTTTAATTTCAATTACTGAAATGCTATTTAATGTGATTTAAATGGAAAATTCAATACTGCAAAACTTATTCATATTAAATGCAATAAAGAACGGCTAATTATGTTCAATAAAAATAACTCTTTAGAAATTTACAAAAAAGTCATCGTAAAAGCATTGAAAAAGACAATAAAGGTGTGGTCAAGGAGAGACAATAAATTAAAAGGTGATTGCAGGGTTCCTGAAAGGCATATTCGCTTATTGAAAAGTCCAGGTGTGATTAATGGTCATAACACCAATCTCGAAGCAGATGACACTAACTGGGCAGTTTCAGATCCAGGAAGTGTAATCTGTCATGTAGACAAACCATATTTTGTAAGATCTTGATTCATGATAACAATATTTAAATACTCATATTGTACAATTTAGAAAAATCAATCCAAAGAACCTGCGATGGCAATTTGCATTGAAAATAACGACATATTTACGCGTTTTAATGAAATTGCTGCTCAAGTTGAAAATTGTCCATAATATGATCTTTCTAATTGCTTTTTAAGAAAGAAAAGAATTTATGCTTCTAATATTTATACTTTTGTCTATTCTGAATAGCGTTTTGTTCATTTTTTGATGGATTAATGTATCCAGTTTCTATTAAAATGTCCATATTTGTAAAATAAGTGCCACTATGAAGATAAGTAAAAGAAAATGTGCACTTTAGTATGTTGCTTTGTTTTGGGTTACCTACTGCCATTTTTCGGTGTAGCAGCAGCACGACTTTTCCAAAATTATTAATTTAAGATGCACATGAAAATATTCTCTTCATAATTTGGACTCCGTACCTATATGCTTGTTTAAACTTGCCATGATTGTCATTATTATTGTTACTTCAATGGTGCTTGTTAAAATTGGTTCTTGATATTCATTATTTATCATTTAAGTAGTAAGTAATAATAATATTTTCTTCATTTCAAATGATGCTTTTTTAGAAATGACAGATTTGAAATTTATTACCCAATAACAGTAAAATCGTTGAGAATTGCAAATTTTGAAACTTTAGCGGCATCAATTCTCTTTATATTGAAAGAAAAAAATTGTAGTGTAATGATAATAAAATTAATTGCTCAGTATTATTTCTCATAATGATAAATGCACTAACAAACTTGGAAAAGCATGCTAACTGTACAAAAATGTAAAACAGCATTCATTGTACTTTCTTAATGGAAAAATATGCCGAAAAGTGAACATCTTATGAAAAACATAATCTTTACAATGAAGTATTCGCTGACTGATAAAATGGTTCTTGTGGAAGCGGTCATCAGCGATAAAAAGAACAGCTTCAATAATTAACGTCGGAGGACCCTTTCATGAAACTTCTGTTTTTCGGTTTCTCTAATATTTTTGTTTTAAGATTGTTATATTTTGAAAGAATTATATTTCTTCAGTGCATATTTGAAAAACTGAAACTTTGTTCTACAGTAAATTTGAAATTGAGTAGCAGAAGAAAACACACAAATGTGAACTGTAATTTCATGATGGTGCAACTTTGTCAATGGTCATAAAATAAATTTTTTTTTCGTAATTTCATTTCATACGATAACAAGATTAATTATGCATATTTTACACTAGTTTAAAATGCGTAAAATTAATCATTTTACTTTAAGTTGTTGTTTAAATGATGAAC
>NW_003532009.1:0-1212 GCF_000181795.1 Trichinella spiralis
CCGTTTAGGCGCTCAACTGCACTTGGCTCTGAGGGTGCCTGGGTCTACCCGTGACTAGCTCAGCTCTGGCTAACATGTTTTGAGTTCCGCAATTATAACATATAAAAATTCCCGACCGTTGTCGGATTGCAGAATGCTGGGAGCGCCGAACGTTAAAAAGATTTCGAGTAGCTTCGATGCCACTTCTTCCGTCGGTTTTAACATTTGCGGACTCGAAATGTAGAACTTCATAAAGTGATTCAAATAAGTCCTGATATATATTTATAATCACCATCAGGCATAATTTGAAAATTTATCAAGTCCACCTGGGCTCGTGACATCAAATTTGTACTAACCAGTGGTTTAACAACTAGGCTTTTTGGAAGCTTTCTTGCCCTCTTCTTATGGCATTCTTCACAAAACGTGAAAAACAAATGGCATGCTTCTTCCTGTGTGATGTTAGGCCATTTATTCTGTGCTTCACGAAATGTTTTTTTTCTCCACCATGACCAATCTTTTGATGAGCATCATTGATAATATCAAAGATTTCTTCAATAGAGGCGATGCATCTTATTGCATCATTCTTGCCCAAGCGAATTAGTTTATTTTCTTCGCCGATTTTAAAAACTCCATATTGATTTTTTAAATTATAATCAGGAACATATTTTGGACCATCTGACTGGATTCGCAAAATGTCAGTAATAATTTGATCTCGCTGTGAAGTTGGAAAAATCGTTCCATTCTGTCATTTTTCTTTGATCAAAGCACGGAGCTTTTCTTCAAACACAGCCTTTCTATCCATCAGAACTTTAACAAATGAGAAAGTGGTTGAATGTTACTTCCTGATTATACGTAAAATCATGCTCCAACGATTTGTAGCTGAACTAGTTGCTACTAGATTTGATGTAGACTTCTGGGTTTGATGTCAGAAAAGTGGATAAATATGTCTGCAAAATTTGGAATGTGGTGCCAACACTTTTAATTTATCCACAAATGGCGCCAATACTTACGCTAAAGACTGCGATGTCGAATGCCCATTGAAATAAAAAAAATTTTAATCGTGTCCTTCGACTTGGCGCCGTTCAACTTTTTAGCTGGCATCATCAAATGGCTCATATGGAATTTTATCAAAGCGTATACTCTATTTCCGTTTGTAACGACTGAAGATACTGTTTTACAAACTGTCACTAACAGGGATACCTGCTTGGCGAATTTACTTTGCGAACTTCACGA
>NW_003532010.1:0-985 GCF_000181795.1 Trichinella spiralis
GTGCGGCTCTGGCCTTCCCCAAAAGAGCAAGGGAAGAATTACGGCGACTCTACCTTTATCTAGGGGAAGGGGAGCTACACGCTACGCGGATGGGGGCCCATTTTTGGTCTCTGCCATCCCTCCCCCCTGCTATAAATATTTCAAGTCCCCACTCCCAGGCATGTATGCCATTTCGCAGAACTCATTTATGCCAGACTTTATCTGTTTGTTTGTAGTACATTGTACATTTATTACAAAAAAAATTTTGTGAAAAATAAAATGTTTCATTAATAAAGAAATGTTGTTGTTGCATTGTTCTTGGTTTATATTAATAGAAAAAAAATTTTTTTTTACTTTTATATATACATTATTATTAATTTTACTTGCGTTACGTGTATTAATTTTATTTTCCCCATTTTAACAATTTTGTTCTTGTTCCTATAAACTAATTAACATTGCTTGCTGGCAACTAGTAATGGCAAACATGATTTTCCCCTATCAACTAATCCTACATGATCTTCATCGTTATGAATTAACGCAGCATTGGCCTTTTGTTACGTCTGTAAACATGGTAACATATTTTATTCATTGTGTCTTTGTAATGAAGAACCTTTCACACTCGATTTCGGTAAATCGCAACTTCTCCAACGTGTCGATACTTACCTCAGTTGACCAATGAACGCAATCGACCAACAAACGATTCGATCCAACCTACCGACCATCCGTTCCCTCGCTCGTGGCTTGCTCCACTTTTCTTCTTTCTTCTCCATGTGCATTACGGTTTATTACGTGTTTACGTATTTGTATGCAATGCTTTCCATGTGTCAGAGTTTTTACAAAGTTAAAGTGAAAGTAAAACAATCAGAGAAAAAATATTTGGAGAAATAAATTATAAAAAATAATAAAATGTACAATATAAGAGACAATAATTGAACTAACAGATCAAAGAATATGGGAAAAATTAAAAATCATAAAATATATAAGTTTGATGATTGAAAAAAACTTT
>NW_003532011.1:0-1174 GCF_000181795.1 Trichinella spiralis
TTGCTAGGTTCGTAGGTGTTGTGTGATTTTCAGGTATTGGTACAATAGCAAGATCATGGGGCCGGTGTGTGGCAGAGGAGTTGTATACAACATTTGTTCCGAACGGGGCAGATCAGAAATGAATTCATTCATGAACAGCATGAGATGGCATCTCCAGCATTTTAAAGATTCATTTGATGCAAATGAAACATTTGAATTTCGTCAACAGGCCAACGTCAACAACAACAGTGATAACAAGCTGCTGTTGACTGTCGTTTTGGTGAGATAAACGAACGCATTTTTGATTGGAAGAAAACAATAAAATTGCGCACAACAACAACAACAACACTGCGGTAAATGGCACAACTATATACAACAGAACGACCACGACAAACCACGCATGCACTCCAATATATATATATATGTATATATACACGGATCCACTTACAAAATAGGCAGACGAAAAGCAGCAACACTATCTGATAAGCAGGACCAATTTTTTACATTGCAGACAGACAGACACTGCCTGAGGGACTGATTAGATCAGAGATGAAAAACGTCGACAGACGTTGCTCAAAGAAGCAGTTGCTCAGCGGGCGGTTCAAAGAAGCAGCCGCGCCTATAAAGCAACAGGCAGGCAAAGCACGGCCGAGCAAACAGAAAAAGACAGAGAGCAGCTAACAACTGCGGCACAGCATGGCCGGCGTTCCCTGAAAAATTGGCGCACAAACAACAGTGGTGCTTGTTCACTGTTTCCAAAATCCAAAAGTGAGCAGTTTAAACAATTTAAACAAAGCGATCAAGCAAACTATTCCCAAAGCGAAACTCGAAACACAATTTCAGCGCCAAACTATTGAATCAACGCAATCTGCCAGAAATTGGAATGCCCAAATTGGAACATATTGAAAGAATCCGTCCCCGGACGCCAATGAAATTAACAAATGACAATACGCGCCTATTATGAAAAATATTTTTAAAATGTAAAAAAACATAATAAATTATTTTCCATTGAAAAATTGAACACAAAGCTGCAGTACCTACGAATAAAATATGCATTATGATGCATCTTAGAAAATGCCGCTGGAAATAGTACGTCAAGTTTGAAAAAAAAAAACCGGCTTCGTAACAATACACGCACACGCACACATTGGCGGGCAAACATTGGCCCAAATTCGAAAGTGAAACAAATAACATT
>NW_003532012.1:0-2021 GCF_000181795.1 Trichinella spiralis
ATAAAATTATGTGCAATTTTGTGAAACATATTCTTTCTGCAATTTAAAATTTTGTAAATTTTTAACTGTAATGCTTTTTGGCATGCAAATTATTTTGTTTTTCTTTATAAATCATATAATTCTTATAACTTACGGATACTCAGCAATTTAAAACACGTCGGTTCATTTTAATAATTCATTCATTCATTGTTTAAAAAATTATTTTTATTTCATGGTATTATTTATGTGTATCCATTGCGTGAATTAAATGTATTATGCATATTTATTCATCTGCACTATAATATATACTTATGTAAGGCATTATTTGTTTCTTTTGATGATTTATGATATTTGATAACTTATTGAAGATACCATGAAATGTACCATTAAATATGCAAATTCTGCTTAGCATAGTATCAGTATTAAAATTAGAATTTTTATCATGAAAAGAATTTTGTATTTTTCATTTTTCTAAACGGAAACTCTGTGGTGTAGATTTGCATGTTGAACTCGGTGAATTTTCCGCTTTTAAAATTACCCGCCATGCAAACATTTTAAAGTATTGGTATAGGAAAATTAAATTAGGCAGAACACTCCAAGTCAGAATCAAGCAATTTGTATGAACTCTTTCTTACTCATGTGGATCGCTCTTTGATTTATCCCCTTTTTCTTATTTCTCTTGCAACGGCCACGCCTCAGCTGATAGAGATTGATCTGAGCCTAATCAGGCAGGCGATCTCCATTTTTCAAATATCTAGCATCTAGCAGCTGAAGTACGGCTTGTTTTACTTGTTCACGCATTTTGGTTTTTTTTAGTTACAAAAGCAGCGGCCATCTCGTCCGCGATGCTGGCAAGAAAGCAGAGTTACAAAGGCTTAGATGCATTCACCTCAGATCATGTTGGAGACAGTGAAAAAGAAGCAGCTGACATAAGTAAGTTATTGAAAATTTATTGAAAATTTTTTTTATCTAAAAAGTAATGATATTTTTTAAAAAAATGTTTTTATTGTTTAAACAAATAAACTTGTCATATATTTTGTTGTGTAAATTATTAGATGCATATGGTAGTGAATGGCCATAATATTTGTTGAATAAATAAAGCATTTTTATTACAGTCACGCAACCGTTAAATTGCATTTTGATGAGTCGCAAATCTTCAGAAATTTACTTTAAAGTTCTCTTGCTATTTTTGATGTGAACATTCTTAAATAGCTAATGAAAATTAAAGTCAGTTCTTTGTTTTTTACTGTGATTAACAGATAATGCACAAGATTGCGATGATGATGCAATTCTTCATCCTTCGTATTGTTTGTTCCAAAATCTCCATGCCAGCTTTTGATGTTTTCATGTTGAAATATCAAAATTGATCGCATCACAGCGAGACATGTTCATCATTTTATATGTTCACTTCTGAGACAGTTTTTAACAACTCATTAAATTCAAATAATTGTATATTAATTTTCTTAGATTTTTGATTGACACAATTCGATCTTCATGTAATAATCAGGCAAGTAAATTTCTCACGTTTATGTAATATTTAGTTTAGTTGTATTTATTTATTATCATTATTGTTGAGATGTTACTTTTTTATATGCTAAATTTCTACTGAATAGTAGCATAATCCCCCCCCGACAAATGTGGAAATGTTTCATTGAAAATATTCTATCATTTATTTGATGTAAAATTTATTACGGTAAAGCTTATTGATTTGACTTTCACAAGATAACTCTTTAAAAAGTACAGAAAAGTAGTTGAAATGAAAATGGTAATGATTACTGACTGAATTTTGCCCTTTTGCCAAATTTGATTGAGTCATGGCGCAAAGAAGAAGTTCGATTCTATTTGAGAATCAATTGGTCAAGCGTGGAAATTTCCGTTGCCAATTATTCCAATTAGAACTGCAGAAACGTCCGATTGATAAAAAATATCATTAGACTATGGGAAATAGCTCTTTGAAAATAATGATGGATAAATATTCAGAAAATGAATAGGGTGAAAAAGTTTTAGTGTGAAAATTAATATTTATCGAAATGCATGTAATT
>NW_003532013.1:0-1375 GCF_000181795.1 Trichinella spiralis
CAACACCGGCATAGTAGAGTGTGACGGGCCGTTGTCCCGCCCGAGACATCCTGTTCGTCGTCGACCGCAGTGGTCGACGGGGACAAGGTGGAAATTAGCATGGAAGTGGTCAGTACAGGGAAGAGGAGAAAAAAGTCGAAAAAAGTATCCGTCGGCGAGTTGGAACGTCTGCTCGGTGAAGTGCAGAATGATTTGCATTCGATCAAGACTAGCCACTTTCCCGACCGCAGCAGTTACATAAGTCGGCTCGATCAGTTGGAAAGGAAAATGGCGTTGTTCCAACGTGGTCTGAGCAACGTGGTGAACAAAGCGACCGCTTTGCCTGAAGAAGAGAACGGTGATTCGTTCAAATTGAAAGCGCTGGTCAGTGTTTACAACAATGAACATCTCAGTACCAGTGACAAGGAACAAGATTCGGCTGCTGGCGATCATCGCATTCGACCGTTGAGGAAAAAATCCCGTCGTCTCAGTTCACCGACTCGCATCAACGCTATGCTTAGTCATCACCATGTTCTCTGACTATGCTTTCGAATTTCCTTCACGACACTCATCTTATGTACGTATACGCACATATATATATATATTTTTTTTTTGTTTTTATCAGTCTATTTTTTCTTTATACTATCTGTTATTTTACAAAAAGAAAGCCAGCAAAAGTTTTCTTCCAACAGTACTTTTTATTTATTCAATGAATGCATACATACATGTACGGTGGTTGCTTATTTTCTTTTTCCTTACGTGTTGCTCAACGAAATGAATAATAATATATTATGAAATTAAATCTTTTTTTTCAATAATTTTACCATTATTTATATGCTTTCTTGTGCTAAGTGAAATACTGTTGTGAAATGCCTTTCAATAATGTGCTTTGTTTTGTCTTTTACTGCGGACAGATGGTCGGTCGGTCAGTGATCACGGCGGATTTAATCAGACGATCGTCAATATTAGCAATAAAAATATTCAGTAAACTTTTTAAACTCTACTCTCTCCTCCACTGTACCACTGTACTGATTTATAAATAATTAAATAAATTACAAAGAATAATCATCTACATTTTCTTCTAGTACATTTTATTATCTGTACATTTATTTGAGATCCAACTATGCTACTAATATGTTTTTACTCAGATTGAGCTTCATAAAAATAACGCTCAACAACATACTGTACAACAGATCCCTCGGGTATGGTCATTCTGAAAACAGTAAGCAATTAATCTCGTTCGCTTACCGACAGGACAATCAAGTCGTCTGTCCACATTACCGTTTGTCGATCCAAATAGCATATGCAGCTGTCTGAAAAATTTATGTGCAGTGTGCAGTGGATATCCCACCACACGATGCAAACAAGAAATAGAACTTTTTATTTTCACGATTCA
>NW_003532014.1:0-1198 GCF_000181795.1 Trichinella spiralis
GTGGTGGATTCTCACTGCCCCGATGAAATGAAAAATGAATTGTATTTAAAGCAAAAACAATGCATAAATTCTACTTTTAAAATATCTAAAATAATTCTTGATAATTTTCAATTCTTTAAAAACAATTTAATATGAATTACAAAGTAAATGAATTAAAATATTAAAATGATATTTTTATTATTAAAATGAAGAAATATATTGAGAAATAAATTTTTTCAACTGCAATAATGATTCATTTTATATATATATTTTGGTTTAACATTTTCTGTCACAACAATATAATGTAATATAATATAATACATGTATATACATTTATATACATATACATTCCCCTAATTTTTAAACAGAAAAAATATAGTTGGACTTTTTCATCTTGAACCACAATATTTTTTTAACTTTGAATGCCTGGCAATTTGCGATTGATTATTAAAAAAATTCAACTAGTTTAAATCTGTTTGATTTTTTAAAAGGCACTGATCAATAAGACTGAAAAAATAAGTAGAATTAGAGTGTAAGCGGATAGATTTTAGTGATTTATGTGAATATCCCATTAACAATAAAACAAAATGAAAACCAAATTTGGTGTGCATTGCAAGTAATAGGGATAGAGTAAGCGCTTCACAGTGAACACACAACGGCAAAAGTAACAACGAGCTAAAAAAAGTTTTGCAACCGCAGTCATATCAATCATCAGTTTGTCAAGTCACTTAGATCAGATCATTTAACTGAAATAAGCATTTTCAGTTGAAAGCTTGTAAATAATAGCATGAATATCAACATTTCTCTTCATCAAAGAAATACAGTAGAAATACCAACCTAATATAGTGAAAATAGGCATAAAAATATGTAAAAAATGGAAAAAGTCATATATCAATATCTTTTAGCTGTCGTAAATGCTGCTACGTGATCAGGATTCATTTTGCTGTTTTTTCTCAAAATTTATTGTGAAAAGGGATCCCAGGGTTGGGAACGTCCCAAACCCTGTTTTGTGTATTAGAGCTTTTGCTTGTTAGCTCTACACACGGTCTTTGCGCTGCGCTTTACGCCGCAATTTTCTTTTTTCATATCAGGACTCGAACCCCGATATAACAACTCTGCACAACCCCAGGCAAGTGATACGCTTACGCCACGTTCACTGCCCCGATGAAATGAAAAATAAATTGTATTTAAAGCAAAAACAATGCATAAATTCTACTTT
>NW_003532015.1:0-682 GCF_000181795.1 Trichinella spiralis
GCGTTTACAAATTTCAGTGTAGAATTTTTCAAAATTTCAATTCCCATATATAAAACTGTTGAATACGGAAAACCGCTTTTGTCTATAACGTGATGTGATAATTTTTTATTGAAAAAATGTTACTTGATTTTTTCAATATTATAGTTGATGATTTTTTATGACGTTGGCTTCAGAGAATGCTTCGTAAATTATATTTTGTAAGTATTTTTGAAAATTTTCAATTATCGAAAGAATTGCATTTGTTCTATTTGGTACGTGAAACAGTATAATTTCAAAGTTTGCAATTCTTTCGGCTCTTCATTTTCTTAAAATTTTCCCAATGCATGTATTAATTTTTTTTTCGTTGATTATTTTTGAATTTTGAATTGCACAACGTATTTGAATAGGAAATAATGCCCATTTTTTAAATCATTTAGTTCCGCTTCTGAGCAAAAGACTTGAAAAGGTGAGCTTATACAGTGAATGTCATTTTCAATACAATAAATATGAAGTAAAAAATTGAAATTGTTCATTTTTTCCTCTCAGCATTATGAACAATCATTTACACGTTATTCATTTTGAAGCGTTTATTTGTGCACTAACTGTAATCAAGTCGACTGGGTTGTTTGCGTTTTCTAGAGCGTAACTTTATGCAAATTTTTTTTTCCAATCTGATAACTTTGCAGATTCGTTTGGTGATGTT
>NW_003532016.1:0-1378 GCF_000181795.1 Trichinella spiralis
GAACTCATTCGCCGTTTCATTTCAGGTAGTGTTTCCACCGCCAATGATAAGAGAATGTTGATCGTGGAATGTCGATTAGCCGCTGGTTTGCGGTCCACGAAAGGGGGTTTCATTTATTTGAACCGCAGATTTGATGCTCCCTACGGAATTGATTTCTTTTGTGTCTCTACGCCCTGTCCCAACTACAGTATCAACCAACACAAAATGAGTATTGCTTCTGCTAGCAGCTATTTCTGATTCTTCTTTCTGCGAGTGTTACCTCCCCAATTAAGCTGTCGAAGTGCTTTTTGCAATTTTCTTTTCACTTATGCGGCAACGGTGCAATGGAATATGAAACGTTTTCACTTTCAAGCTATCACGCTTATGCTCAATGATAACTGATGAACGATTTCTAACCGGGCAGGGTTGAACTGTTCATTTTATTTCCCTCAGATCTTCGTCAAATGGAATTTGGTTTGGCAATAGCAATGATTATATATATTCAACTAGAGACGCATGCACTTGAATAGTATGTAAGCTTTTTTACTTTAGCATTGTTAAAAGTTCATTTTCCATTCTTCATACTTGAAAATTGGTTTACTTTACATTTGTTAAAGATATTTGAATGAATATTTGCAACTATATATATATATATATATATATATATATATATATATATATATATATATATATATATATATATTGATATTTTCACTCAGACTTGGTAGTTTTGACTGAGATAAAAATAATTATCCATATTTATCTTTTCTTCGTATTTAACAGTGGTGTTTCAATATCAATTCAGTGCATTTGGAATGGGCAATATTAAATCTTTTCAAAAGTGAACAATTATTCCCAAACAAAGCTTTGCGGATGTGTGCATTACTTTTATTGTATAAACTGATGTATTTCATTGAAAGCGTCTTATTTCTAGAGTGTTATCCTGACTTTGACATACGCAGTTTCCAGGTTTGCCGGGAGTTCCTGGTAGACCAACTGCCCCTTCAGGTCCAGGATAACCTTGTTCACCAAGTTCTCCAGGTTCCCCTGGCCAGCCTGGTAGCCCGATTGGACCAACAGGACCGTCTCGCCCTGGTAAGCCAGGTGGTCCTGGATAACCAACGGGTCCCGGTTGTCCAGGATCTCCAGGAGGACCAGGTTCCATTTTGGAATCCGGTGTAATTCCTTTATCACCAGGATCTCCAGGCGATCCAGGAAATCCTTCGGGGCCTTCAGGACCAGGTTCTCCGGGTTCTCCTGGTTCTCCATCTTTTCCTTTATCACCCATTGGTCCTATTGGACCGATATCACCTGGGAAACCTGGCCATCCTTTAATTCCAGGTGGTCCACGCGGACAGGGTTGACAGGGTGGCGGTTTTATCACATCAAACCGTGGGCA
>NW_003532017.1:0-828 GCF_000181795.1 Trichinella spiralis
AAGTTGTGGGGGGGGATGTACCTTGCGAGAAGAAAGCAGTTAAAGGCAGTCGCAAGGCACACCGGGTCACATTTTCGGAGGTGTGACACCTGAACTCCGTCGAGGCCTGCCGACGTTTTTGCAGACATAAATTTGAAGTGCAGCGTAACCTCGTCTGCCGAAATGGGGGACAGAATATTTTCTGAGTTGTGGGGGGGGGGGGAATCGTTTTGATTGGTAGGGTGCGGAGTCAGCGACGTCGATTGGGCAGCTCACATTAGAAAGGGGCTGATTTTTTTTTGTTTCCGCTTCGTGAAGGTACCTGGTTCGCAATCCAAGCTCTGCCACTTTCCGCAGAACTGCTTGGCAGAAGTGAAAATAGCAACCTTGCATTTGAACGCCCGGAAACGATGCCTGCACCGCAGGGTAAGGGCAGTTTCGAAATCGCAAATCACAGTTTGCGGCTGAAGGACAACCCCTAACGCTGCTGCTTTTAAAATTAAATTATCGAAAATTTCATGATATGTTGGGAGATCTCTTCTAACTGTTAAACAATATACAAGTGGTATTAATTTACCTTCTTTAAACACATGAATGCTGAACATCTGATGGTACCATTCAGGAACAATTTTAAATGTTCCATCCATGCACCAGACAGTATGTCCAGCCAACTCCCGTATATTTTCATCTGTACAAAATATTAAAACAGAATTATGTACATTATTATACATCAAAAACTGCCGGCCAGACTTCGTAACACGCTAGTGTGCTGGAATTTCCAGCTGCTGGCGGTGGTGGAAAACGTTTGGCCCGGCTTCTGTACAATGCCGCGTCCACTTTTTTGTATGT
>NW_003532018.1:0-2155 GCF_000181795.1 Trichinella spiralis
TTTTTCCAATATAATGTAAAAAAAGTTTTTTTATTTTGGAAACTTTTTTTCAGTGGAAGCTATATTTTTATTATCCCATATAATTTTGATTAGATGAAAAAACATTGATAAAATATAAATTATGAATCACCTTGTACTTTTAAGCAACTAAATCACACAACATGCATAAATACGCAGTGATAGCATTTCCGTTTATTTTTTGTAATTTGCGATGCTTCATGTTTAATAAAGTTTACGTTTTAGGTAATTTTAGGGGAAAAAAATTTGCATAACAAATGCAAATATTTACGTAGTTATAGGAAGTGTGTAAAATAAAAAACGTAAAAAAATTTCATCGTCTCGTTTTCATAATGTTGCTCATAATGTTCATTTTTACTGCGCTATTACTGATGGAAAATTAGGTTGTTCTTCGTGAAGCAAAGTAAATATTCATTTGCATAATTTACTTATTATAGAATTGACCAAGCACATCGATTTTATTAGGTTATGCAGTTCACTGCAATGCTATCCATCTAGCACGTGGTCAACTATAATTCCGCTCTTTAACACCACCATGAATAACTGGTAAGTTGGCTTTGATATTTTGGTGGTGGTATGCTATGCATGTTACTTTACATATATGGTGAATGGGAACTGGCGGGTGTCTTTCTAGTGTTATTATTGCTAAGTTTTAGATACATCAGATGCTGAAGACGAAGAAGTATCTATTTCTGTTTTTTATTTATAGATGATTGCATTAATATAATTCACTTTTAGAATTTGCATTATTTTATATTCATATCAATGAATATAAAAAATCCTATCATGAGAAGATGATCCCACTTTGCTTCGTAATTATTTTCATCTGCTGTTTATTTGCAATCTTGTTTATTCCCGTGAAATTTCAATAAAAATGATGGCCAACAAGCAGCTGCGCAAAATGATTATTTGCGAGATATTTAGATTGCAAGTTAGCAATGCCATCAGCAGCACGTCTGTTATTGTATTCGTACGTGCAACGTAATGTAAGTAATATTGTGGATTGGTTGCCTTTGATTTTAGTAAATTTGAAATTTGAATTTTACATTAGAAATATAGATTTTTAGATGTGCAAGATAATACAACGCAATATCTGGAAAGTGTGGGTAAAAAATATTCTGTTTATATGACACTCATTACTTATTAAATAATTTCAACTTTCTTTATTTTTTGCTGAATTGTCTTCATTGGTATATCATCAAAGACGTAATGCAGCTATATTTATTTCTGTTCTATGTATTACGTTGCTTGCGCTTTGCATGAACACAGGATAGCGGTTGAAATGAGACTTATGAGAAACAGCCATATTATAAAAAGTGATTAAAGCCGAATAACAGTGCATCACGATATTTGAATTTCATTTATTTTGTAATCCAATGTTTTATTTTGCTGTGTTATTTAGTATCTATTTTTTAGTTCGACTATTGCTCTGTTCATGTTTCTACCGTGATCAGTCATGTGTCTCAACAGTTCCGCTTTCTGGTTTTCTTCATCGTCATAGTAAGAAAGAATTTTATGCACTTCGTTATAGCAACGGGTTGTGTCAAGGCAGTGCAACTATTTCTATGAACTTGAATATCTTTCTCTAATGGTGGTTCGGGTTTCCCTCACTGGATTGAAAAGATGTACAAAAATCTGTAAGTAATTGAGTATCTACAATCTGTTACTATTATTAATGTCTTCTAATTACACTTATATCTGATCCTGTATGCTTCTTGTGATCGAATTAAATAGTGTACGTCAACATAATTAAAACGTTTTGGAATTCCTGTTGTTCTTGCCAACATGGTATGTCACCTTTATCTCAATGCGTCCTAAATGTGCCATCACAAAAATAAGTACACATTTTGCCCATTATAGGAATAGGATTGCATCATCAACATCGAGCTCGTTCATACTCCTGCGTTGGTTTAGGTTGGCTTAATGGCGTTACTCAGTATTGGTCCAGAAATCTGTGTGGCTTCGCTTATCACAGGAGTACGGTATAATTAAATAATGATTGTAATAGTAGCATATATCGTGAATATAGTCGATTTGCACTGGTTTTCGGATACATCATACAAGTTTGGTAGTGCGTGTTGCCATCAGTGCGTTTGGTGAGTATTTTTGTAGAGTATTATGTGAGTGGGTAAGTTTT
>NW_003532019.1:0-1911 GCF_000181795.1 Trichinella spiralis
TTTTTCAGGGGCAGTTTCATGGACCTCCTCGGTTTAGCTTCTTTCTAAGGGAGAGTTACTGAGATTTCCTCACCGTTTTAGAAAGTGTTTATGAAAACGGGCGGAGTTTTTTCTTGTGATATACCCCATAACTGATGTTTCTTCTGTATTGTCAAACTTCAACGTTTTCAATCAATTAAATTTATTTTATCTTAGCGTCCCGTGCAAATATTTAAGCAATGATTCCCCAGTAGTTTTCAGAATAAAGGGCTTATAGCGTTGGCACATATATAGGTTTTGATATTTTTTGAATTTTAGTTATGATGGAGGATGTTATGTAAGTTAAACATTTTCCACATTAAAGCATAGTATTTTTTGAAACAGGATACTTTTGTGCAATATTTTCTGTCTTTTGGAATGCAGGCTTCCTTATTTTTTGTACAATTCCAACTGTTTTTAAACTTGTTGCTTCAGAATTGATCGCAGTGACATTGATGTGAATTGTATTGCAGAAACTGAAGTTTCATCAATGCCACGAGAACAGTCTTACACTAAATGATGTGCATATGAGAAACAGTCAAGAATAATTCATATCTTTCTTGTCTCATGTTATCCATTTCTATTAGGCTATTACGCTGTAACTACACCACAGTCAAATGGATATGCTATTTATATTGCACACTTACTCTTGTAGAACTCTTCAGAATGTACTCACTGTGGTTAGCAATTCATTATAGTAGTGTGATATGGCCATCAGTCAAGCAGTGTTTTCAATTTTACTCGCTTAAATCATCTATGATTCAAAAATAGCTTATGCTTCATATTTTATGATTGTACGACTTCAACAATGGGCCAGCTGAAAGCTAGCAGATTTCTACAATTTTTTTCTATCGACATTTATTCTATGCTTAGATGTCAGAGCGAAATTGATAATTTCCAGTAATGAGAATGAAAAATAGAATTTCTTTTAGAGATTCTTAAGAGAAAGTATGTAATATAATTGCATTGTTTATTACTTAACTATTTCTGCTTCTTTTCTAATATAGTTATTTCTCACCTAAATATTTGATGGTAATGTGAAATATTTTGCATGGCGTGCAGTATCAAGAATAGCAATTTCAATTTTTTTTACAACTAATTGAAGATTCTAATATGCTAGATACTTGTTGAAATTAATTTTCATATTATTTGCATTCTTCATCACCTTACATGACTTTAAGCAAAAGAGCTTTCATTTCAGCAAACAAATTAATAAACGAACACTTTTAATTTATGCTATTACGCTCCTACTCATGAAAAACTAGGTTGTTTTCCCATAACTGAAATTCACTTACTATCATACAATATTGCAGAATATTGTGGTCAGTCATTTTGACGTAAGAGGAGGTGTGCAAATGTAATCACACTCTTGCATACCGTCTATGATTAACAGGTAAATGATATTCGATAGTGTGGAGATATTCTATGCTTGATTTACTCAATATAACTAATAAATTGGATTTTTCCGCTATTATTACTAACATTGAAAATATTTCTATCCCTATATTACTTGTGTTTTTTATAGATGCTGCAAACACACCAGTACCACATCAGTATAACCATTACTGGAACCTGGATTAAGCAACCATACACCATTTTCCTACATGCTTAAATTTCATTTGCCTGTTGAACGCAAGTGAGTGATACAGTAAATTATGCAGTTATCTGTTATGTCATTTGCATGAATATTATCACATAAACAAATACGCAATACCCATGTTATAAAAAATAATTGAAGCCAAATAACAGTGCATGCTAATAATATTAAAAATTCATGCGAATTTTAAAAAAAATTTTTAAATCCCTAATTATTTTTCCAGAGAAAGAAGATGTTCGGAAATACATACATAAGTCTGACACAAGAAGAAAGACCACACGTAAGTAGAAGACATT
>NW_003532020.1:0-1014 GCF_000181795.1 Trichinella spiralis
GCAAAAGATAATGTTAGGCGTTCATTTAGAAATTGGAAAAATTCAACGCCCGTGAATCGCCAAATTTTTTGACAAGTGCAATTTATTCTTTGCAGGAGACAACAAAGCAGCATTATCACTGTCAAATCAACTATTAGAATTAATCAACTTAATTTAACTTAATTGCCGTGTAATTGAATAGAACATCAATAAAGTTCAAAACTTGTGAAACGTCTTTTGTTTTCGCTGAACAAATGGTGCATTCGCCTTTCGTGAGCAAGTAAATCAAAAATTGAATAAAAATGTCTAATTAAACATGCGTTGCAATAAATAAAATTGTCCATTACTTCAATATTATTATTATTATTATTATTATTATTATCATCATCAAGTATATGCTTTTCAAGATAAATCAATTATACGTGTACCAATTCAATAAGCGTTACATGATGTTCAAGTGCTTCAAACAATATTATGAATTTTACAGTAATATAATAAACAAATTTGCTACTGTTGCTATTAGTATTACTACTACTACTAATAATAATAATAATGAATGCACAAAAAATAAAAATGAAAATAAAATAAAACCAAAACCCCTGTCACTTATAAAAATAGCTTGTCTCCTCTTCGTTCACCAAATATTGAAATATGCAAAATACAAAAAACATCAAAGTAATAATGTATTACATAAAATAAAGGAAACAACATTACAGAAAATAAGATGAAGTAAAATTTACCTCATCGTTGCACAGCAGTGATTTTCGAAGCGCTGTTTCGAAACGAAACAATGAGCGAAGCAGTAATAATATGTATAATGAGAAATGAAGTAGTTGCCGTGCAAAAAGAAGAAACGTGCACGGAGCGACGTCCAAGTTTAATTAAAACTGAAAAACCGATGCCTTTGTTATGTCGAGTCTACACTAGCGCCCTACAGCATTTTCTTATGCTCAGAAATCACCGCCTGCAGAAAAAGTCCCCATTTTGCTATATACACATTCAAAATTCTTTGCTCACATCCCCAAAAATGCTTTT
>NW_003532021.1:0-1275 GCF_000181795.1 Trichinella spiralis
TAGTATTTGTTTGCGTATTAGATCTGTGCAGTTGAGTCAAGACATCGAGATTGACGCGATAGAAGATATCATGTCTATTTTTATTTCAATAGAATACGTCTCGCAACATCAGATTTGGAGAAGTCGATTACATGTCTATTTCACTTGATGGAAAACTGTCATTGTAAAATCAGGTTTACTTCGAAAAAATGAAAATCAGCTAGGTAGTTGTGGACGCAAACACACACGAAATAAACAGTTGGCGTATGATGGTGATATTGTGGCTCATGAATCTCAAAGTATCATTAGAATGGCATATTAAACTTTTCTATTTTTTTTCATGTGTAATGTAGTAAGAAATTAATTTTGGAACTCACATGAATGTAATGATGATGAATAGCAACGAACAATTGAAAGTATGAAAGCTTATTGCAAAATGAAATAAACAAACGAAGCCAAGCAAAACACGGCTGTTAAAAATCTTTTACTACAAATCTCATTCTTTAGATTTGAAATTCTGAAATCTGTTGTGTTTGCAAACCACAATTCCATTACCATTCTTTCCAAGCGTGATAAAATGATAATTTCCTGAAAGCAACTAGTTAGCAATAAATGGAACTACATAAAATTCATAAAAAAGAGCAAACTTTGATAATCGGGAAATTTTTTTTGTATACATTAACATAATTTTCAAGCTCTAAGTGCTTTAATAATTAAATCAACTTTTTCTGAACAATACCAATAATAGCAAATAATCGAATAACGCTGTCATTGTTGTGATGCGTGTATTATTATATTTCAAGAACACTGCTTGCTTTTATTCTTATTATTTCTTATTTCTTTTCATATATATATTTCATAATATTAAATGACTTTGCAATTAAACAGAAGTAATAAACTGAAATACAAACTAACAAATTCTACTTTCACAAATGCAAGAGACCAACCTCTTTAATTTATTATGGTAATCAAATCCAACGTCTTTAGATGACGCTGGATGACTGCAATCCTTGGCCATTTAAAAAGTCACCTGATTTTTATTTATGACAATGTACTGTTACTTTTGAAAACCATAGTAAATAGTTCGAAAATCCAATGGTAAAATAATAATTAAACTATAAACTACATTAAAATTTAACATTACTTACAATTCAAGAAATTTACCATCTTAACTGAAAATAATTTATTATATACTGGTCTTTTCAATAATACGTACTAAATAATAATAATGTTCTGAATCAGCCCTCACTCAATCATTATTTAATTGTGTGCTTCTTGCTTCTTTGGTTTGGTCCG
>NW_003532022.1:0-1162 GCF_000181795.1 Trichinella spiralis
TTTTCTATTCTGATTTCAAAAACATTAAATGAAAAAGGCAAAAACCAAACGAAATCGTTTATCGAAAATTCACTTTATTAAATATTTTTTACTTTTCAAATAACACAAATTTATCAAGCTTTACTGATCTAATGGACAAAATCGAAATAAAATAAGAAAAATAAAACAATAACAATAAACAAAAATACATGAAATACTTGCAAAAAATATTTTCCGGAACACTTGAAAAACGGCAATGAATTTCTGCTATTGTTTTAGGCAGCTTTGGAGAATAGCAATTTGAAATTGCAAAATTTAAACGCGTTTGGAATGCATCACCTTGCATATATGGAGAAACTTAACAGAAGATGAATAAAACAATAAAAACATTTACATTTACAACAAACAAATACGAGAAACAAAGTACTGTAAAATTCAAAAATCAAGAAAATCAAGAATAATTTTCCGTTTTCAGAAGTTAATTTATAGCTAACCTACATTCGTTTCAATTTAAAAAATCAAATTTAAATTTTTAATTTTATATTGCAAATTTAGTTGAAAAATTTAAATAATCACGTGTGAATTTGAATATAATTTTTCCATAAGCGTAAAGTATGGATTACATTTTTTTTAATTCAAAACAAAAACAAATCAACTATATTCACTTTGATATACATTTTTTAGCATTAAATAATTTAGTTTTAAAAAATGCTCTAAAAGTTTTAAAAATGATTTTCTTGATTTTGCAAGTTTATTAATTAATAAGCTTGCAATTAAATAATAATCGAAAATTGTAGAAATTTTTTAAAAAAATTCTGCAAAAATTAATTAATTTGATAAACAAATAGATTAAATAAACATTTTGATATGACATCACGGCATTTGTTTGTGGAATGTTAATTTAATAAATTTGTGTATTTAAAGTGTTCAAAATTAAAAGCCGATGATCAACGCAATTTTTTCTTTCCAATTCAACCTAGAACAATGCATGTATTTTTTTTTATTAAACATTTATTATGGAGAAATTGATAAATATGAGATTTGAGGGAATTGTTTTGTACTGATCATGCAACCTACTTTTCGTGAACTGTACTGTTCAGTAGCCAGCTTGTTGACAGTGTTGTGGATTTGCTTGTCTGGTTTCTGTTCGGTTGACAAAGGCGGAGTAAATTTTTAGCCGACC
>NW_003532023.1:0-1165 GCF_000181795.1 Trichinella spiralis
GAGGAGGGCCCCCCCCCCCCCCCAAAAAAAAAATTATTTTTTTTTGTGAAAAAAAAGAAAAAAATATTTTCTTTAAAAGCCCCCCCCCCCCCCGAAGAAAATATAAAGCACCTCTCTTTCCAAAATTTTTTCCCCCCAAAAAAAACCCCCCCCCCCCCCCCCTGGTTTAAGGAGAAAACCGGGGGGAAAAAAATGGGGGAAAAAAACCCCGGTTTTCACCGAGAAACGGGCGCCACAAAATATTTCCGGAGATTTTTTCCACAAATCCCCCGGGAGGGGGGGATTCTCCCCCCCCAAGTGGGGATTGGGGGGGGTTTTTTTTTCCCGTTTTTTTTTTTGGTAAAAAAAAAGGAAAAAAAATTCCATTTTAAATTTTTGGAACGGAGAGAAATTTCATTTATTTATTCTAACAATCTTTTTTGGTCATGGTTGGACCTTCCAAAATATTTTCAGAATGTACAAGCAGGATGTTCACCATCCATGTTTTTATTTGCGGGTAATTTAGTGCCGCTTGTGTATTGTTAACCGTCCAAAAAGATCTCTCCACGTATCGTGAAATTTTCGATCATTTAATTTTTAAGACGGCAGCGTTGGGGGTGGTCCTTCAGTCGCAAACAGTAATTTGCGATTTTGAGCCCTGATCCCTGCACTGCAGGGGACATTTCCGGGGGTCCACATATACGGTACACATACTGCGGAAGGTGACGGATCTTGGGATGCAATCCAGCTACATCCATGAAGAAAAAAAGTCAAAATGTTGCTGGAAACGGCTTTTTTGCCACTTCATGATGTAGTTGCAGCCGTGGAACTGCTTGGCATAGATGCTACGGGTTCAATAGAAGCCTTGTTCATTATTTTCGAGTGGAGTAAATGCCCTATGACAGACTGCCTCTGGGGAATGTATATAATGTAAATATTCGCACTAGCAATGATTTGAAAGGCTGGCACTTCAAATGAACCGACTTGTGGGGAAGCGACACCTCGGCTTTTATGAGGCTTCTCCAGATGCTTAGCGATGAGCACGGTGCTGCGGACACGTTGATTCACAAGTGACATCAAGACGCGTTACCGCCCGTGATTTACAGATATGAATGATAATATGAAGACTGCCGCACCGCATAACAGCGATGACTGCAGATACAATGGCGGTCTCGTACAATGGAGC
>NW_003532024.1:0-747 GCF_000181795.1 Trichinella spiralis
TCACAGAAAATTCTATTTTGTTCTTTTCTTGATTTATTTAAGCACGATTAATAGTTTCAGTTGAACCAAAGATTAGGTACAATTTGATTACTGTGCTTACTGTAAATCAGCGTTCATTTGCAGAGTAAACTGTTGTTGCTATTCTATTCTCAACTTGTATTGCTTCCAATGTGTGAACAAAGTAAGTATTGTTGTTATTTTATGTAAAATGTTGAATAGCATCGTCCTTGTTGTTTGATTTTTAATTTTTGAAAAAGTGGTAGCTTAACTGAAAAATATGTTTGGCAAAGTTCATGAACCGCATCTTATTTCAGCAACTGTTGAGCAATTTTTAATCACTGAATTACTTTTAGGCCAAGATACGAATGTAGCTGCAGATGAAGTGTTGCAGTTACGTTTAGTAAGTATTATTTAGTGTTTTATTAAATTATTTACTATGGTTGTTGTTGTTGATGCGGTGGGGGCTTTTTAGAAAGAATTAGTGAAGCGACCTGGATACGGGACTGTTGGCAAGCCGATAAAATTAGCATGCAATTATTTTCCACTGATAAAATTACAGAAAGGTGATATTATGGTTAACAGATATCACATCGACATACAACATCCGCGTTTAAAGTTGAATTGGTTCGATTTTAATTTGTTGTCAAGTTTTATTATAGTTTTAATGTGTTTTTATTTTCTGTTGGAGTGATGACAATCCTGACATATTTTGGGCATATGCAGTGAAGCGTTCAGATATTTTTGGTG
>NW_003532025.1:0-819 GCF_000181795.1 Trichinella spiralis
ATTTCCTATTAAACAAATTAGATTTTTTGTTAAGTCATTTCAATACAGAAAAGAGCGAGATTGCCTTATTTTGTAGGAAGAAACGGCTGTTTCTTTACAAATTTAACTCAAATGGTTTGCTATCACGAAAATATTCGGGAGAGAGTTCCTTCAAAATGTGTTCGGAAGTATTTTCGTGTTAATTACCTGTTTATTCTGTTCATTTTAATTAAAAATATTCATTTTACTATTGAAAAAAATCTAAGGAAAGCAAATTTTGAAAAAAAACGCTTTAGCCTATAAAACGCTTACTCTATTGCTTTGAAACAACGAAATAGTGGAGATTCTGCAATGAAATTTGCTCTAGAAGTATATCTGCTGAATTTTCTATAAATCAAATAAATTTATATTTTAAAATGGAAAACAATACAGAACAGAGCGAAATAACGCTAATTTGATAGAAGCAGCGATGGTTTCTGCTTATATTTTTCTAGAATGCTTTGAAACCACGAAATAGTGGAAATTATTCAATCAAATGTGCTCCAGAAGTATTTCTACTGAATTTTCTATTAAACAAATCGATTTATATGTTTAAATACAATACAATAAAAAAAAGAGCGAAATTACTTTAATTTTGTAGAAGAAACGACTGTTTCTTTACAAATTTAACTCAAATGTATTGCTATCACGAAATATTCGGAGAGAGTTCCTTCAAATGTTTTCCTGAAGCATTTTCGTGTTATTTACTGTTTATTCTGTTCATTTTAATTAAAAATATTCATTTTACTATTGAAAAAAATCTAAGGAAAGCAAATTTTGAAAAAAAACGCTTTAGACTAT
>NW_003532026.1:0-1417 GCF_000181795.1 Trichinella spiralis
TGGTGATATTCACGTATTATTGAATAATTGGAGAAAAATCTACATATCTACAGTATGAATTGATGGATAATAATTTGCATATGAAGCAAAAAAAGGTTATTTTATGAAAAGTATTTTTTCGAAAGAAAAAAAAGCATCAAAAAGTTTCGACAGAGAGATGGACGTCTCAGATCTGCTGCACAAACTTTATTGTTTTTTATATTTAAAATTCTTTGAAGCATAAAAAACAGAGCAGAACAGAAAATAAAAGAAAAGAAAGTTCAAAAATCAGTGCAATTTGTAAACTGGTTTTTTTTTTAATTTGAATTTTAATGAAAATATTATCGGAAGTGAATAGAGTTGTTTGGGGATAATTTTCGATGGCAAAGTGGAATATTTCAATTTGGTTACAATGCTTACAAATTGTGGAATAAATTATCGAGTCGTATTGTGAAAGTGGTATAAGTTAGTTGGTCGAAAAAAATTGCAAACGATGATGATCCAACAACGGTCTAGCGTGTGTGTGTGTGTCCTAAATGTTTTGTAAATTCCATGCCAGCATTTTTGATGGCAACGTGCGATTGGGCAGATTGTCAAATTTTATTACAAGCAGAAGCATCGACGACAACAACTCCACCATCATCATCATCATCATCAGCGGTCATGCTTTTGTTGTATTATGGTTGTTTGTGTTGTTTATTTTAAACTGGCCAATGACCGTCAAAAATGACCGTCTCTTACACGAATAAATTGTCCACAACCCGCTTGAGCGGCCTAGCCAGGGTACTGTTCCTGTGGAAGGCGAGCGTTTACAAGGCAATATGGAAGGAGACAATTTTGTTCATGATCCCTCTTCTACACGGTGGGCACGTTGTTCAATTTTTGGACGAACCCCTACCGCAAGCCTTTTAAATTGATCATTGCCCACTTCCACGCCGGCTCCACACTGATCCCCCATACTTTTGTTTATTATTTTTTCACGATGTGCATAATTTGATTTAATTTGGATATTTATGTCAATTTGAATATAAACAAACGGTTATTACTGTAATAATATTTTTTATGATCTTCTGTTGCTGGTATTGTTACTGATATTTTATTTTTATGTGGAAATTTTTTTAATCTGATAATCAATATTGTTAGATGTAAAATAAGAATTTATTTACTTTTTTCAATTTCCCAATGCCACAGATTCGAGTATAATATCCCTACTTCTATTACTACTCTAGTTCTATATACTTGCTACTAATAATAATATTGTTGCTGATTTGTTTTATCTATGTTTATTGACTTTATCATTTTCCCTGCATCAAGGAACACCTGTATAATTTGAATTGCATAATGATTGAATACAATTTTTCGAAATGATTCCGAGTGTAGATTTCTTTCCTTATTTACCTTGTCAAACGCCTTATTCCAATATTATAATCTGTGCTTT
>NW_003532027.1:0-842 GCF_000181795.1 Trichinella spiralis
CCCTTTGTGAATTATATTATGGTGATACTTGGATATATTGACTGAATTTCCTCTGTATTTATTCGCATCATGAAAAAATTATATCCCAAATCTAAGACACAGAAAATAGCACAAGCTAGGTGATGACCACTGAAAAGTAAATAGAAGGAAAAAATAGAATTGATGGGTCTTGTCCCTTTACAAATTGAATATCTTTATTATCCAATTGCATCATTCTGAAAAAAATATAGAAGCAACAAATCAACTGCTTAAAGAAGATATTGAGACAAAGAGAGATTAAATGAACATGCTTATCTAGATATGGGTCATTCATTGTTTTCATAATTTGACACGTAATGACGTTTTACGATGGCAACAAAGCTAGCCTTGTCAACTAATTTGGCAATGAAGAAAGTTGTGCAGCGATTATCATGAGCATGGTCAAAATTCATCACGCAGAATTTTCTGAAATTTCACTAGACCAACACACATATGCATTAAATTTTCCCTAAGCTAGCCAAAAGCATTTTCAGTTCAATGCTACATCTCAGAAAATTTTCACAGATTATCGATACAATGTGATGTCAGTGGATACTGCACCAAATACTTCTTGACATATACCATAGAAATGCACAAGGCACAAATTCAAACAAGGATATTTGCGGTCTGGAATTTTTACAATGCTACAGACAGACGCTTTCTCAAATGAATTCATTGTGTGACCAAGACAGTGAACCCCATGATACTGTTCACTCTTAACAATGGGGATGAAAGTCCGGCAGCAAATGAAAGATCAATATATGCTTCATGCCTGCTGACGAGGATAATCAGCAATGATCATATTTTGGCAGAAAATATGCAGT
>NW_003532028.1:0-1291 GCF_000181795.1 Trichinella spiralis
GGTTACTGCTGTTAGCAGGGAAGATCTGTCGAATTGGATACTCGGCTTTCTTGCCGCATATCGATCACAGTGGGAAGAATTGTGCTGCTGCTGCTGATGATGATGATGATGATGACGATGATTGTCCGCAGTGCAGTAGGGAGCAGTTTCTGCCGTTTGATATCCATTTTCACTTTTTTTCGATGTCATCATTTAAATTATTATAATAATTATTATGTCTTTTTTTTATTCGGTGAATACTTTTTTGTTGTTGAAAATGAAAATGCAAACTTTTTTACACAGCATTTCACTACTCACCAGTGCGCCGAGAAAAGTGCAATGAAAAGCGTCGCTTTCGACGATAACTAGCGTATAACTAGCGTAAGAACAACAAGGTGGCGCTGTTGTCATGTCAATATTATTATTTGTTATTCCCTTGCTGCTTCCAATTTTTCTTCTTCTTTATTATTATTAATTTTTTTTTAAAATAATTATCACATTTCATAATTGTTCTACTTTTGTATTATGATGACTTGTTCTCATCGTCTATCCGATGCAATATTGTCATTGATGTCAAATTGATTTTCCACTTTCATCATTACAATCTATCCATCTATCTATTTATATGCATTATTGTTGTTGTTGTTCGAACTCTTCATGTTCTGCAGGTTTTTCTTGTTCTCTTAATATTCAAAATGTGATGCAGCGAATTGTTGACAACAAAGATCATCTTGAAAATAATTTTCATTTTTCCATCATTTTGCCAACCAACTAACAGACGCGAGTTTTGCTAATGACACCCCTGGGCAATATGCTAATTTTAAATACTATTTTCAATTTATTATTTTCACGTTGAGGTGGAATGGAAAATTCATTCGGTTTTAGTTTATTTGAGAAAATGAAAGTGGAAAAAAATTTTTTTTTTCATATTTGATTTTTTTTACATTTTTAATAACAAGTACTCCACAACGTCCACTGGCAATGTGAACGGCAAAAATATTGATCTATCTGTATATTCATATTTCGTGTAAGCCTATTTTTTATTTACGAACAGCGGCGGCATGTATAAGTGAGATAAATTTCCAGTGGCAGTTTGAATAGCGGTGATGAAAAATGTCCATTTAGCCTCGTGATCAATTGAAACAATTTTTCCAAAATAGCTATTTATTCGTTTATTCATAGTCATTTTTGTTTCTTTTTTTAAACATAAATTTTCATAATTTATCAAGAATAATGCTAATGTGTGGTGTTTGCTGTTGAAGTGTTGAAATTTTCACATCAAGCAGCAGCAATTTCGAATATGAAACTGGTC
>NW_003532029.1:0-912 GCF_000181795.1 Trichinella spiralis
TTAAGGGTTATATTTATTTTCTCTTTCTCTCTCAGGGGGTGTTTATTTCTAAATGGTTTCTAGATAATAGCTTTTTGTTTCAGACTTTGTTTTTTTAAAAAATCAGCATAGATCATGTGATCAGGAAGGTTCCAAATCCATGCATTATATTTATGATCAGTTGTAAATTCATTGTACCATTCGTATTGCATGTGTAATACTGAGGTGAAGATGTTTGTTTTCATGAAAAATAAAAGAGGGAGAAAATTGTTATCAGGGTTTTAATGTGTAATAAGCGGACAGTTTTGAAACATTTTGTTATTCTTGATGCTTAATATGTTCAACGGCACTATAATTTCTCTGTCCAATACTAGCGCTATTAGTCCATTACTCGCCACCATGAATATGAGCAGTATTTCATGGATCATCGTTTAATTGCATGGGAAAAGCAGCAAAGTAACTAAAATTGTTGAAATAAATTTATGACGCAATAGTACTTGTTCATACATAAATAAATGAGGAAAATCAGTGAATGAAATGTGCGTGTGCTTGCCTATGAACAGTACTGTTTTTAGAAGGCTTCGTCTATAGCTAATTGCAGATATTTTTTCTGATATTATTGATTGTGGATTTTTGATGACTATTATCGGAGAAATTGATAACCATTTCTTAAAGAAAAAATGAAATTAATGTTTGAATTTTACTTTGTCGTGAGAAACCAATTTGTTTGTTTTATTCTTTCATGGAAATATCTCAAATCAAAATTGCCGTCTCCATTATTTTTGTGTTTAGATATTAGAAATTAGAAAGATAATATTGCTTACTGTAGAGTTTTCTTTCAGGTATGTATACTTTTGAATATAATTAACTTCCATTTTTTTATAATACAGTCGAAAACACTAATTTGTATAATAAAATCTGTATAATGGAAAA
>NW_003532030.1:0-1105 GCF_000181795.1 Trichinella spiralis
TTGTCGAATTTAATTTTCAAGAAGTATAAAAATAATACATTTCTAGAATCGCGAATGGTTTTAAAGGCTGCTGCTGAAATTTAAAATGCAAATAAAAATGTGAAATGAGCGCATTTTCATTTTTCTTTTTTATATACATCTGACAAAATGATATTTTAAAAATGTAAAATTCCTGAAAAAGAAACCAGAAATGTAAAAAAATATTAATTAAAACTACTTTAATTATTACGAGTTATTTTTAAATTTGTGGACGGAAAAGAGATTTGAAATTGTTTTTCTTAGATGAGATAAATGATTGAAAACATAAAATGCAATGAAATAAAGGTCTAATTTTATGGGAAATATTTATTCATTAAAAATGTTTTTTTTCAAAAATCAGTAAATATTGAAATACATATATATTTTTCAAAATATTATGCATAAACTTGCAAGTGCATGTGTAAGCATGATATAAAATAAAAATTCTTAAGAAGAAGAAGAAGAAGCTGCTTTTGGTTTTTTGAAATATAAATTGAAATTATATTACTTGAAATGTGTTGCGCCTTTGTCAACGGTCAGCTATGTGCAAGCGTAGTGCCATGAGCCAGTTCGCTATGCAATGATGACATTAATCTGCTCGAGCTTGGCTGGATGTTCATAAATATATTGACGAGATAATTTTCAATAGCAAGAATATCTTCCGTCTGAAAGGAGCAAAATTAAACAAACTAAATAAACAATTATGAAATGTTTGTGCAAACTTTGAATTCATTTATTTCTATATTGCAGGTACGTCGATGTCAAAAAAATTTATGATTCATATTTTTATTATTTATTAAATTCTTGGCGTTAAAAAAGAGAAAAATTTCCATTATTTTATATTCAAATGTTGTACAGAATAACATGAAATTACAATTTCAATTTGTTGTTCAGTTTTGAACAATAAATGACGACAATGCCATCAAAACAAAAGCCATCACACAATATCAGCAATATTATTGTTGTAATTCTACTGACGGTGTTCGTTCCTATTGAAGCATATATTTATTTCTGTTTTGAAATTTATTTGCTATTGATGCTTTTAATCAACTTTTTAATGCTTTTGTATGTAAATAATTTTTGTTGG
>NW_003532031.1:0-1080 GCF_000181795.1 Trichinella spiralis
AAATGGCACATTTTATGCTGTCAGTCAGTGTTGTCAATGCAAGCCTATTCGTCTACAGTAAGTTTTCGTCAAAGCGATCTTGATAGGTAATCTCAAGTCTAAAATTCGGGTATCATAAAGAGAAATAGGGTATAAATTTGTTCAATAAAGAATATTGCAAGCAAACTAGGTGTAGACTAATTTCGCGTTTGTAAAATATCAGGTACCATACATGGGTCGCATGCTATCAGCCTCATTCTCTGGATGGTAATCGGAACGCATTTGTTGCTTTGATTACAACTGGCTAGTTCAACCTCTCTATCACAGGCTTCCTGTGCTTAACGAGCAGAGCATCGTAAACTAGCATCATTAGCAAACATTTTAGCAAATAAAAAAAACAAAGTAAGCAACCAAGAGATTGTCTGTAATTGCAAAAAAACAACAACAACAACAACGAATACCAAATAATGAAAGCACAACTTAAAATCACTTTATTGAAACACAAACAAGCACAATAAATGTAAAATGAAAATCACCTGATCAGAAAAGAAAAGAAATAATATAAAGCACAGACATGAGAAAACTGAGGTGTGAACATTAAATTAAGCCATATACCAGCTCAGCTGGATTTCAACAACACCATTAGGACAATGGCAAGAACGGTTTCTTCTTCTTCTTCTTCTTTTTTCAATTGAGAAACAAACAATGTGAAATATGCCTAACTGGGGAAAATTACAGAAAAAGAAAAAAAACAAAACAAATAAGACATTCTTTAAAGGCCAGAATGAAAATGTAGATTCAATTTGAAACTACATTCACTTTACTACATTGCAATCGTGCCACGGATAAGCCTGTGAACAGCAGAAGTTATTGACAATTTTCCATTTGGATTCAAATGATGCCTAATTGTGTACAAATATGGCTGCACATCTCTGAATCCAGTGTTGAAGACAAGATTCAGCTCGGACATGATCGGCATTTTGGGCATATAAACGGGACGATTTATGTGTTCACAAATTTGAAAAATTATTTCAGACCAAGAGTCGCCTACCAGATCACCATATTGAAAATGTTCGTGAATGGGGAACGGATCGATTACAT
>NW_003532032.1:0-852 GCF_000181795.1 Trichinella spiralis
GTGTTAAATAGTTTACATCTGAAAAAGGAGGTATACATAAATTTATTCCGTAAAAAATTTAAATGTTAAATAAAATATAATTTTCATTCACCAAATACCTGGACAAATGTAATGATTGTTAAATTAGATAAGTTTAATCCATTTTTTATTTACATTTAATCTTATAAAATGTATTTTTCTTTTATTTATTAAATTTCGGTTCATAATATTTTTTAATGTAAAAGCAACAGTTTTTTCCTTAAAACAATGTAATATAAAAGCAACTTTCTATTTTAAAACAATGTAATATAAACAATTAATTAAAAGGGATGTAATATGGTAAACATGAAATTAACATAAATATATTTATTAATTATTGATTAAAAATGTTAATTGGGGTCTTTTTTAATTATGTAAAGATAATCGTAAACTTGGAATAAATGAAATAAACAATGAGCTTAGGCAAGGTGCAACAAGTGTTTAAACTCTTTTTAAATAGGAATTAATCTTCTATAAATAGACTTTTTATTAATCCCGTACATGTAGGAAAGCAATGTACTAAGCATGAAATTAATTTTAATATGCTAATTAGAAAAAATTAAAATGCACCGTAAATGCCATGGCTGAAAATATTTTTAAATTTTTAATTAGGTTAAATGACGTCCCCTCGTAACCACATATTTCACCAATGAGAGTTTTTAAAAAAAAAATTAAAAAGTTTAGCATACAAAGGTAAAATACCAAAAAGGAATTGGAATTATTTTTTTAATTAAAAAAAAAAGGACTCCCCCCCTAACACAATTTCACCCCCGGGAAAATTTTTTGGAAAAAAAAATTTAGGGAGGTATAAAACAAAAAAAGTGAAAACCCCCA
>NW_003532033.1:0-1204 GCF_000181795.1 Trichinella spiralis
CATGATAAAGCGAATGTTTTTAAACCTTCCTTATAATTAAAAATTCCTAATGCACATATCCGTAACTAAGTAATAAATATTACTTTTATTGTGTCATTTTATTTTTCCCAGTAAGGCCCAGTTCACCTTATGCCAAGGCATCCTCGGGTTTCTTCTTTAAATTTTTTAAAAAGTAATTTTTAAAAGTTCCCTTGATTTTTAAATAAATGTAAAAATTATATTAATGACCTTAAATTATTTAAATAAAGTGTACCTGTCCCCTTTTATTCCCCGTGTAAATTTCGTTCACCCATAGCCAGCATTTTGTCGGAAGGGTCACCACTGGGAATCCACTCTCAGCGCGCCATTATCAACCCAGATACTTTTATTTTAAAGCCCTTTAATAGTTAAATTGATAATTACTTAGGAATTGATAATTAGAATAACAATAACTTCAACTATGTAAAAGGCATGTATATGCAAATTTATTTTACACTGGGCATTCTTTTCTCTTAATTTCAATTTATAATTATTAGAAAATGCTGCAGGCATTGAAAATCTGATGTATTTCAAAAACGAAATAAAAGTTATGAATAACAATCTTTTTCTAAATTTAAAGTTCATTCTATTTTATAAGTTTATAAATACCCATAGCTGAAATTTGAAGTTATTTCAACTCTTGAAAAATTTTTTGAACTTTGTTGTAACACTATAAGCAATATAAGCCATGATTACTGGACCTATCACATTCAGTTACGTCGCAACTTAAATTCTTATAAACGATAAATGAGAAAAATTGAAATCTTGCTACAAAATAAGTAAATAATAACTAAGAAATGTAAATAAATAAATAAATATATATAACGCTTAACGCTGTTTTTTGGCATGTCACGTGACTCATTTTTCCTTAAAGCAAGAAATTTAGCTAAATATTTTTAACAGCACTGAAACGTTTTTATTACATCATGTTGGCTTGAGTTGTCCCATACATTTTGTCTTAGACGGTCCTGTACGTGCGTCTCGAGGTACCCAACCCATGTGTGCTCTGTTTGTTATCTCACAACGAGAGCTTTGAAAATGATGACTTAAAAAACCGGCAGAGCTATGCCGTGATAATAAACCAACAGTCGTTGATTCAAAGTGGATATACCTTTGACACTCTACAGCAGATTTCTAAGACAACATCATCACATGCACAATTATGGATCAGTCATACAACAGGATC
>NW_003532034.1:0-1382 GCF_000181795.1 Trichinella spiralis
CTGTGGTGGATTCATGTCGTACCTGACAAAGGTAGCCGGCGTTGACTGTTACTTCCTCCGATGGCGAGGCTGGGACCTCCTTCTTCATCCGGAATGGCCTCGCTTAGACGGTCTCATTTCTAAGCCCCTTGAGGAAGAACAAAGTTATGAGCGTTTTAGGGGGGGCGATCCAAACTCGCCATCTGGACGCCTGGCTCCAATGCAATCGCCCAGGTCAGACTGCGAGCTGCATTGTGCTCGACCGGTCATCCTCCCGTTTTAAAACTACCGCACGGTGCACCGTCTTTGCAACTATGCCCGTTGCGTTGCCCGCTCGCCTGGAATTGTTACCTTGCCGGGAAATATCCTCAAAGATTCCCAACCTAAACTGTCAGGGGAGAGGTAACAACCGAGAGACCTAACAATGGCTCCTAAAATATTACTAATTACAATGTAAAATTACCTTAAACAGATAAGAATGAATTACACCTCTTCTTCCCCGCCATTCTCGTCTTCCGCTTCGCAGACGCAACAAAGATGCCATTTTAATTCGCACACCAACTGCGCAGAAAAGGCTAAAAACAATCATAAGGTGGTCTAATTAACGATTTTAATTTATTAAAATAAATATGTATTAGCCAATAATAATTTATAAAATCAGGACTATCAAGCATCTGCACCAAAACCCGAAATTCATAAAAACAGAACTGCATTTCCATGTTTACAGTAAATGATGAATAGGTTTATATGAGTTGGATTTTCACTAAATAATTAACTGTTTTTACAAATGTTTCTGAATAATTAAATATATTAATTATTGAAATATTAAATATATATTTATATAAGTTCATAATACTGTTTTTAAAATATTTACATGATAACAAAATATTATTTTGTGCTTAAAAAAGATCTTTGCTTGAAACATTTTCAATTAACTTCAAAATTTCCATTTTATTTCAAAGAATAATTTTTATTAATCGATCATTTTCCCAGTGAATACTTTGTGAGAAGCCTTTACTTGACGCTTTTTAATCAGATATTTTAAACTCTCCCTGGTACCTTCATTTTTACCAGAGCAACCATGATCGGATGTAATTTGAAACATTTGTTTTTGTAAATTCTAAACAATGGAACTAATAATCAATCGGTCAAAAGGTCAGCGTCGGCGTCATATAGCTGTCAAAACTCCGGTGGTCAGCTGTGTTAACAACATGACGAGCTGGTAGCAACATTGCAACTAATCTGCACAGAAGCGCTGACACTACATTCATGGAGAGACAGACGCCAAAATTATGCTAACTGATTGGTCGATTTGGTGCGTCTGACCCCCAGACTCGGCGTGGTGTCAAATACCCGCTAAGTTATAAATATGAGCTGCAGAACGGCACAAGTCACTTAGGAAA
>NW_003532035.1:0-776 GCF_000181795.1 Trichinella spiralis
AAACAGAAATTTACTCGAATATTGGAGATGAACGCCCTTGTGCAAACAATATATCCAAAAATTGAATTGGACCCTTTTTACGTTCATCCAGTGAACCGGCTTCTGCATTTCGAAAGTCCAAATGAACCAGACCAGTGAATTTAATCAAAATTGACAACTCTGATGGCTTATTTTCTCGAGCGGTTTTGAAGGAAAATTTTTCCTTAAAATATAAAAATATTCATATTTAATAATTACAATTTATAAAACTCTGGATCAATTTTTAAAACGAACCGTATCTGCTTTTTCACTGACTTGCTTCAAATGTAATTTGTCAACTGTAAACAAAGTATTCATTCCATCGTATGCTAATTTAAATGGATCACCAAAAATATCTGAACGCTTCACTGCATATGCCCAAAATATGTCACGATTGTCATCACTCCAACAGAAAATAAAAACACATTAAAACTATAATAAAACTTGACAACAAATTAAAATCGAACCAATTCAACTTTAAACGCGGATGTTGTATGTCGATGTGATATCTGTTAACCATAATATCACCTTTCTGTAATTTTATCAGTGGAAAATAATTGCATGCTAATTTTATCGGCTTGCCAACAGTCCCGTATCCAGGTCGCTTCACTAATTCTTTCTAAAAAGCCCCCACCGCATCAACAACAACAACCATAGTAAATAATTTAATAAAACACTAAATAATACTTACTAAACGTAACTGCAACACTTCATCTGCAGCTACATTCGTATCTTGGCCTAAAAGTAATTCAGTGATT
>NW_003532036.1:0-1044 GCF_000181795.1 Trichinella spiralis
GAAGGGAGAACGTTCAGTCATTGTGGCGTCAGATGAACCATAACATCCTTGTCATGTATTGTACATCCCGGATTGTTTTACATAGAAGAGAGCAATATCTCAAAATAGCAGAATTTTATATGAACTCCAACAATAACTATTCATTTCGGGTTTGAAACTGAACCACGGATGTGTTTTTTCTTCATTTTAATTTGTATTCTACATTTGACAATTAGCACTACACTATTTCTATTGTAATGTTTACCATGAAGAGTTTCCACTTCTACCTAAAGTAATTTTAAATCTCAAAATTTATCACGTATTTTATTCTTCATCTACTAAAAGCAATTTATTATATTTTGATTCTTTTTTATAGCAAAAATATATTTCATGCTGTGTAATTGATAGCATCCCATCATACTTTCAAGTAGATATGCTCAGTTAACGCAATTGCATTTGAAATTATTATTTGTAATTTCCATTGCTTCTGGTTAACGGATTTTCATCTAATTTTAGTGAAATAAATTTGCATAATGATGCCATTTCATATAATGTGAGATGTGTAAATAAAAACGTAATAGCAGTCGTCATTTAATATAGTTGTTTGCTGAACGTAACACTAAGCTATTACGGACGAAAAATTAGGTTGTTTCACCTGAGGTAGTGGAATGTTGATTTGCATTATTTACTTATTGCCCTTCTGCTTCAGAGCAGGGCCTTCATATTTAGTTACTCAGTTTATTGCCATGAAAGCACGTTGTCAAGTAAAATTCCGCTCTTCAATGCTATCTTTGAATGAGTAGTTATAGTTGCATTTGATATTGTGATGAGGGAATTGCATGCTTGCCCGTTACATGACATTACAAATGTCCATCCCCATTAAAATTACTCTTCTTTCAGTTATTCTTACTAAATGCTGAATGGGAACATGTACGTATTTGAGCTGCTTATTTTGAAATATTTACAATAATACAATTCAGTTTTAGAATTTACAGATTTCTATATTTCCATCGAGCGATATGAAGCAACGGGATTGCGGAAAGAAATCCAAGGAGACAGCTATGC
>NW_003532037.1:0-1622 GCF_000181795.1 Trichinella spiralis
AAAAATTAGAAAATTAACAAATTTTGAGGGGGGGGGTGTGGACTCGTGGATTGGCTTCAAGAACAGATTTTCCATGTAAGGAATACTGAAAAGGTTTAAGATATTACACCCTTGTATCAGCTTTTTAGACATTTACAAAAGTATGAAGCAACAAGATATAAACGATTTAACGTACCCTTCGTCCCCAGTGTAATTGTAAACCCCGCGGCGAATTTATGAAAGTAGGCAACAGTACCGAGTTGTAATATTTGGCGAGTTCAGTCACCTTATTGCAGTAGTTATGTGCGTACGCATAGATTGTGTTCTAGGCGGTAACCACCACCACCACCACCACCACCATTGTTACAGAATGACAAGAATATCGAGCCTGCATATCTGTTGTAGTTGTTGTTTTTTTGCTTGCTTCATCGTCATCTTTTTTTCGCCTAGGATGGTGTAAATTGTTCAATTTTTTAAATTTTAATATAGAATTAGGATTTTTTGCATCAAAGATTACAAAATCTCAAATTCACCGTCCGCTTGTCTGTATGTTTATTCGATGTACTCTGGCCGACGGTGATGGTTCAGTTGGTGGTTTGTTTTTTTTTGTGTTCTTTTACACTGCATCTTTTCGTTTAGCTTGCTTCGATTTTGTCCCTTTCTAGCTTAATATATTCAACGACCAAGCAAGCAAGCCCAAGCCCACATCGTACGTATTATTATTATTATAATTATTATTATTATTATTATTCACTTGCTTGTCTGGCAGTATTCGTCCGTCATTGTTCGGCTCATTTCCATTATTTCTAAAGATTTGTTGCTCGATTTGATGATCCGATTGTTGAAGTTTGTTGTTTTGTATTCTACATCATTACTTGATAGTATAAGCTTGTTGAAAGCGATTACGGGAAATGTACTGTGTGTTCGAACGTATTATTTCGATTAATATGAGTAGCAGCGAAGATTGTAATTTTACATTGCAGTTGGATAGAATATTAAAATGACGACAAATCTTGAAGTAATGCATGAAAACAAAAAAAATTATTCTTTCATGATGCTGATGATAAAATTTATTTATTTGATTTAATGATGTAAAAGAGTGAGCAGATTTGAAATTTTATGCACTTAAATTGTATTTAGGAAGTGAAGGATGCGAAAATAGCCATCTTGACTTGTCCGTTTGAACCGCCTAAGCCAAAAACGAAAGCAAAGTTTTGAAATCTCAACTGTGGAAGATTATCA
The DNA here is from genome assembly GCF_000181795.1 of Trichinella spiralis. Taxonomy (NCBI): domain Eukaryota; kingdom Metazoa; phylum Nematoda; class Enoplea; order Trichinellida; family Trichinellidae; genus Trichinella; species Trichinella spiralis. Next base: position 1,222 of record NW_003532037.1, read on the forward strand.
AATTTTTTTTTTCCCCCCCCCAACAGGCAACATTCGTTGAAATTGATCAATGGAAGTATATATTTATACTCTTACACAGACACACGTATACTGTACAATTTTTAATACATTTTAGGGTAAAAAAAATGTGGCGCAAAATTGGGTCTGGCTGTCAGGGTGGGGCTTTGATGAACGAAAGCCCAATCATCCTTTTTGATGAATGCATGGGCCTGAATGCAGTGGCGGTTGGGGTTGGGCGAGCAGCGAGATTTGAATTGGGTCGCCATTTGCTACAAACGGCAGGATTGTACCACGGTTTAGTGAATTAACGCCAGAGAAAGCTTGGGTCGTGCCGGGGATTGTGCGTTCTCTGAAATTTGGCACTACCGACGCTTCAATGCTGGCTATTGATAATTGCCCGG
>NW_003532038.1:0-1539 GCF_000181795.1 Trichinella spiralis
TATATTATGTGAAAACGAATGAATATTTTCATAAGCGAAATTGTTGTTGACGTATTCTCTGATCAGCACAGTTGTTGTTGTTATGAAAATTGAATTTATTTTGCAGGCGATTCCATTTGATAAACATGATAATCAATTACATACAGTAGGATGAAGTGATTCAAGTTTAACCGAAATATTGGAATATTAATGAAAAAAGGAATGTATTTTAATACTAGAAGATTGTTTTGTTATTTTTGTTTTGATTGTATGCATTTTAAGATGCTTTGAATTGGCAGCAGCATCGTTCACAAGAAAGACGTTGCCAGTCTGATGCACCATGTTTTCCAGAAACGAGCAAAGATATATCGGTTGAGATTACTTGTTTGAAAAAGACCGGCGACAATGTAAGAAGTACAGTATTGGAACATCACGACAGTGTGACTGTGATCGAAGAAGCGGTACAAGTGGAACCGTCGTCGATAATGAGACGAATCACAGACGATGTGAAGCACATTCCTGCCGCCTGTTGGAAATTGATCTCGAATCCTTGCTATATGTGCATCACGCTGGCCGCGTCGATTGCCGGTTTGCTGATCAGCGGATTCAGCGGTTTTATGGCGAAATATCTCGAACGTCAGTTCAACGTTGGGAGCAGCAAGGCGAATTTGATAATCGGATGCATCATGGTACCGTTCGCTGGCGCTGGTACACTTTTCAGCGGTTATGTGGTCAAGCAGTTTCGCTTGACTCGTGACAAAACGTTGAAGTATTGCATTCTTATGGAGTTGAGCGGCTTGGTTCTTTCGCCGATGTTCTTCGTATACTGCGAACCGTCGAAATTTATGAACATCCAAGCCAGCTATCCGACACTATTTAATAACAGGCAAGCGAGATGTGCTGTTGCTTTGTGAATCGTGACTTTTTAATATTCGATTTTCCATATGCACTTGTGCAGAACCACTGACAGTGTGCTGATGGATGTTGGCTTTGGACAGGCTTGCAACGATCATTGTTCTTGTTCAGTGAATGAATATCACCCGGTTTGCGGCCGTGTGCAGAACGTCATGTCGGTATTTTTCAGTACATGTTACGCCGGTTGTCCAGAAAAATATCAACGCACCAAGAAAGTGATATATATATTTTTCGAATGAAATTTCAAATCATATCATCCATTTTTTGTCAGGTATATTCAAATTGTACGTGCGTGGACGACGGTGCGGTGTCAGTGGGTTGGTGTGAATCGAGTTGCTCGTCGTTGTCCATTTTTCTCTTTCTGTTCGCTCCGATGTGTTTTGTCACTTTTTCCGTTGGTGTACCGGCACTTTCTGTCGTTCTGAGGTAAAATGATTTATTAATTTTAGAGAAATCAAAAATATATTATTCAAATTGTTATGTTGTCGTTGTTGCATCTTCTATCAGCAGGTATTGTATAATTTGTAAATTCATCTTTCAGGTCTGTCGATTATGACGATCGTTCATTTGCACTTGGTATTCAGTGCATATTAATTTCGATGCATTGGTATGCTTGTTGATTGAACCCAAACGTATTTTGTGTTC
>NW_003532039.1:0-1031 GCF_000181795.1 Trichinella spiralis
CTGCCAGTAAAAAAATGAAACAAATTGCATCACATGCATATGCTGCTACAAATCATGCTTTTTTCTTCAGAATCTCGCCTGAACAATCGCCTTCCCCTTCTAAGCATTCATGAAACATTTTATAACGAGATTTAATAAATAAAATTAGCAGCTGTTTCTGATCAACAATGTGAATGGGCACTACCATAAATGGTAGACCAAATTCTTAAAAATACTATTCATCAAGATAGAGAAATCAAATTTTCATTCAAACAAAAAAATAATGAGCAATAAATTACAATTTCCGGTGAAACCAATGCAGCTTGCAGTTTCTATTTCAGCGGCAGCCGAAAAAATTTCGAATGAAACCACTTCATTATAGCACTATTTAAAAAATTCTCCAATTTCACAATGCAATGTGCTACTTTTCCCAAAACCCTGGAAAAAATATAATCAAATAGAGTTCCAATTTCACCTACAACATTGCAATTCAGTGCCTACAAAAAGCATACTCTGACTGAGCGAACCAATTAATACACCGCCGTACCCCTGATGCTCATTTGTAAAAAAGCTTTCATAGCCAGTTTAATATTGAAATAGTGAAAAGGCAACATGAATAATGGAAAAGCATACAACTTTAAAATTTGATATTCTGTTTTGAAAAAAAATTGCCATCGCTAAAAGGAATTTCCTGCTCAAATGGTTTCATTCTCGTTCATCAATCAATGGGCTAAATTTGTAAAGAAATCAATTATATCCACAAGCTGCATCGTAAAATCAAAAATCAATTATCACTCAAAGCTGCGCAATTTAGATTTGCAACTCGTCTCTGCTCTGTGCACTAAGAACTGTTCAAATAAACCCAAATTAGAAGGCAATTATCACATTTTGAACTTTTAAATCTTACAGATATGCATTATTATCACTGTTATTACCGAAAAGAAAATTATTTTTTTCAAACAAAATCAATTTAACAAAAATTATGAAAGGAGACATTAGAACAAGGCATTCTTTTTTCAATTCGACAAAACTCACAACGCTTAACCATAAAT
>NW_003532040.1:0-1317 GCF_000181795.1 Trichinella spiralis
TGTGCTTACCACTCAGCTCCACTAGCGATAACAGAGACGATAAAACAACAGTGTTATGCTCGCGGAGAGAACAGTAGTAATGGACTACTCGTTCAGCCACATCCAGCACAATCATCTGCCAATGATTACGTACATTCACAGGAATGATGCAATACAAACTGGCATCATGTGAAGACATGACCTGAGCGGCAAACTCTGCAGATATCTCGTGGTGTATGGCTGCGCTTACTGCTGAGCAGCTCATCACGCTCACACCCGCACCATCGGGATAGCGCTGCAGAACGATTTGTTCAATCATGAGGTCCATCAACGTGTCCGTCCAGCACTGAGGTGCCGGGATCGAATGGTAGTCCTGCGGCCAGACACACCATTGCCCGATCCGGCAGATCATCTGCTGAGCAGCTGTGTCTGCTCGAACTGGACCCGTTGCAGAGATCTCCTCAGCTCCTATAGCAGTTGCGGTGCTGGGTTCACCTAGGATGGTACGTGATTCGGCTGGCACCTCCTCTTCTTCGGCTTCATGAACCTCCTCTTCGTCCAACCCGTCTCGCCTCTGCGTTGGTGCCACGTATTGCCGAACCCGTTTACCAAACTTAAACTGACTATAGTCGCCTGCTACACGTATTTCGCCGACTTGTTTGCTCAAGGCCTCGATTTGAGCGGCCGTACCCGTATTTTGCATAATGTTCTCGTTGGCGTGCCGGCGGCGATGCAATCCGACGGCTCTTTTCGACACGCCTACGTAATCGCAAAGATCGCAACGAACTCCATGCAAATCTTCGCTCTCTCCCAACTTCCGGGTTATCTCCCACCGGCTAACACAGCTGCGAACGTGGGTGTTCACAACTCGGAGGGGATACCGGTGATCTGCCGGCAAGAAAATCCGTATTACAATTGCGACACCCCGTAATGGCCACTGGGAACGCTGTGACCAATTGGGGGACTCCCCATGAAAATGACCAAGTCCACCGTTTGGGGGCCGCAAATTTGACGGTCTGGGTCCTCACGGGCCGTGTACGGGTTTCTCGCATCCCCCAGGGGGCAAAACCACCCGCCCTGGGGCGATTGGGGAAAAGTTGCCCCGAACAACCCCCCTGGTCCCCCGGTTTCCTTTGTAAAACTTTCCAGGGCCGGGGCAATTTTTTTCCCTCCCAAAACAACGGGCAAAACCCCAAAAACACGTTTTTTTCCTTAACCCCCCCCAAAATCCAATGGGGTTTTTTGGGGGGGGACGGAATATTTGATACCTCCCCCCCCCCCTCTTGAAAAGGGTTGGGGAACCTGGGGCCACTCCCCAAGGGGGGGGGTTTTTTTTTT
>NW_003532041.1:0-1127 GCF_000181795.1 Trichinella spiralis
AAAAGGAAACTGAGTCACGACATTCAAGAATGCCCTGTTCAAACAATTCTGCTTTTAATAGCTCCCATGAATAATGACAGGTAATACAATTTGTTTGTCTTTTCTGAAGAAAGGAGAATTGACAAACGCGAAAACACTGTTTTGTCCATTCTAGCTAAGGAAAAAGAGAATCCTGTCTTTTATGAAAATGCAAATAAAATTCGAAAGCTAATTCGCATACGTGGCTTTGGTCGTCCTCTGATTTATTCAATACTGTTAGAAATATCTTCGGGGGTTCTTATGAAATAATAACAGTAAATAAATAAATATGTATCGGCAGCTTTATTTATAATCCATGACAGGGCAATTATTGATGTTTTCATCCTCAGAAAATATAAACAAATTTTTAAAAAGAAAGAAAATTATGTAATTTTCAACTTTACATCTGATGCAAAGCAAAGGTTGCCGACTTTTTTCACTTTTGGCCTCAATGATTAAAACAAATTTGAATGATGATTTGTTTTCAATAAGAAATACATTATTTCGTTTAATTAAAAATCACTACGCACGTTCAGTTTAGTTTTTATAAATTTGAATTAATAATTGTTTAATCTTTATCGGATGTTCAAACTGATGCGTAGTGACGTTATCAAATAATACTGTTTACTTTCAAATGATGATTTATGAATGGCACTAAAATTCAAGTTTTAATGTATAACTTTTTCAAAATAACATTTCTTTACAAATCATACTGTACCTTTTACAATATCCAATTACACAACAATATGCAATCGTTTTCGGCAGAGCTATTTGTGATAAACAGGAGAATTTATCAGTTAATGATTTTTCTTCAGCATAAAGGCTATTGTAAACTTGTTTAAGTTAATATTTTAATAAATTTGCATTACTTTAGTACTTGAATTGTTTTCAAATCATACCGTAAGCAATAAGTTTTGCTCGTTATTATTTTCAATGAATAATTAGTTTTCATACAAATTTTCACGCATGAGAAGGTTGAGCATCAGCATCACTGTTAGCCAGCTGTTGCAAAGAACGTGGTCAGCTGTGCCAACTTGAAATTGCTCACCTCTGCCAAAGAGCATAGCAACGCGATGACGTCACGTTTTGTATTTATTTGTTGGGTACAG
>NW_003532042.1:0-833 GCF_000181795.1 Trichinella spiralis
TCGACGCTACGTGATTTCACACCATCGCGAGGAGGTTAAGAGTTTATTAGACAAAGCACAAAACAGCGAAAACAGCAATGACAAAATAAGAAAGACGGAATAACAGCCGCACCGCCCACGATCACCGGCTTTCGACCAGGCGTCCCCTACTGTCGATGTCCTACAAAAATGTGGGCGTGATATGCAGGTACAATTTCACGGTCACCGTCACAAATTGAAACACTGTGTTTGCTTATGAATTTGCATAGTGATTGTCACTGACGTGTCCTGTTAGCTTCGGAAAGTGAGAGTCAAGCAGTCCATTCTCTAGGCAACCTAATCTGATCAGACTGGCAACCAATGAAATTTAGCTTAGAAAAAGTAGGCGGAGTTCGTTTGGGGAAATCGATTCTAGTACCAAAGTATAATATAGCAGCTCTAATATGTGTTTGATATGTTTGACATGATCATCAAATTTTCAATAGCCGTGCATTTTTGACCTGTTGGAAGTTGGTGATTAATAGCAGAAGTGAAAAAAATTGATTGGCTTAAAATTAAATAAAGGAAACACGTGAAATCTATACCAACGATTTTCATAATAACAGCAGCTACCGAGATTGACCATTTACAAAATGGCAGAACATAGAATCCTGTTCTGAAATTCTATCCAAAGTGTTGTTCACAATTGGCAATGACTCAGTTTTTGTATGCAATACCAAGTAAGTACCAGCAGTATGGTGAACTTAAAAGACATTGGTACATCTCCATGTAGTTTTGACGATGGTACGATGGTAAAATGGTGGTACGTTAATTTATCGGGAAGTTTAATAGAAAGGCGAAGAATCCACCACAGG
>NW_003532043.1:0-1430 GCF_000181795.1 Trichinella spiralis
GCATTTGAAAGCATGCATACATAGTACGTTGCGATAACTTTCTATGTATCAAAGTGCAAACGGAAATTCTCTGTAAACTGTGAAAAAATAAAATTTATCTGTTTATAACTTCTTAAGTAAATTTCATAAATATATATATATGTAAAAAAAGCAGCTTCATATTTCAAATGCACAAATATTGAAATCTATAATAATATTACTCAAAAAGCAACAACAGCTAAATTCTTAATCACAAGAAAACGGCTGCTCTTTATTTTGCTGCTAGCGTTATTTCTATTTTAGTATGATAGTAACAATATTTAAAAAGTGAAATAAAAACAATAGCGTTGGTAAAAACTTAATTTTCGATAACAGACACGCCCATCATAACAGTTATAATACAAGTCAAAGCAGAATAAAGAGAAAATGAGAAAACAAAAGCATGCAATGAATTTAATAAACGGCTTTGGAAGTTTTAGATTTATTGCCAGTTAAATTTACAACTAATTCAGAAAAAGCTAAACAACATCGTGTGCTGCTGAAATGCTATGCAATTTCCAACTTTTATGCATATTAATATGAAAATGAACAATCATAAAAATACTGGTTTTGAAAATATTTATGTGCATTAAAAAAAACTTAACCATATTAAAAATATTAATCAAGAAGCATAAATTAGCTCAAGTATAGAAACTTAAAATATGCAATTTGAAAAACTGTGAAAACAGGAGGATTTTTCTGCAATTAACCATAATAATACGTAATTATGCTGTATGTATGCAAACAATGTTAAATACTAAATAAAATGAGTTTAAAACAATTTTTCGTTGATAGGATTTTAAATTTACAAATAACATTTGAATATCCTAATAAAACTGCGTCACGCCATGAACCAAAAATTACAAATTTATTTTAACAGGGATACTATAGTCGTGAAAGAGCAATGGGATTTGCATTGAGCAACATGGTACAAATAAAAAATAATTTAAATGTAATGTATTTTCAAAAAATAAAAAAGCTACCTTACCTGGAGTCAAAAAAGTAATGCTTAACGCTGGTTTCAGAATATTTTATAGTAAGATACAAGAAATATTATGATAAATGAAAATCATGTTCTCATGATTTTAATTTAATTTTATTTCAAGCTTGCACATTTTGACAGCTTATACAAGCAGAAGCTTACTTTAATCGTGCATATTTCAAATAGTAAATAATTAAAATAATTAAATAACAGAATTTTTTTGCATTAAAGACTAATGTAGAATATTTTAAGAAAAGATGTGTTGATTGTTCGCTTTTTTGATTTTACATTTTACAACCACTTACGATGGGGGAATTAAGGCATTATTTAAAACAAAAATTAAATGAACAAAAAAAAATATAATAATTTGTAAAATTTTTTCCAGTTTGTAATAAAAAATATTTGACCAAAACAGTAGCTAGCTAGATTT
>NW_003532044.1:0-884 GCF_000181795.1 Trichinella spiralis
TGTGGTGGATTCTGTTTGATGGACTTTATTTGCAATCGGCGCTCAATGTGTTTTCTTATATCGGTGGCGTCAATGTTAGCCTCCCATCCGACCCGTCTTGAAACACGGACCAAGGAGTTCAGTAGGCACGCGAGTCGTTGACGTTTTTCATTGAACAGTCGAAGGCGAAATGAAAGTGTTAATGAAAATGAACTGTACTTCTTTATGGAGTGCTGTTCAATTTTTCAACATGATCGTCCTTTTTTGTGCTTAATTGTGCAAAATAATAGATGTATGGGGACGCGCAGTGTGGTGCCGTTGAATAGTCGCACTGTTCTCTCTTTCTCTTCGGGGTTGGAGGAACAATTGTCGATCAGTCGGTTTCGGAGCGTGCACACTGGTACCCGAAAGATGGTGAACTATGCTTGAGCAGAATGAAGCCAGAGGAAACTCTGGTGGAAGTTCGTAGCGGTGTTGACGTGCAAATCACTCGTCTGACTTGAGTGTAGGGGCGAAAGACTAATCGAACCATCTAGTTGCTGGTTCCTTCCGAAGTTTCCCTCAGGATAGCTGGCATTTGTTTGTAACAATTTTATCCGGTAGAGCGAATGATTAGAGGTGTTGGGAACGCAATGTTCTCAGCCTATTCTCAAACTTCGAATGGGTAAGCAAGGCGTTTTGCTTTGATTTTACGATGAAATCGCCCAATTAGAATGTATAAATGCCTAGTGGGCCAATTTTGGTAAGCAGAACTGGCGATGTGGAATGAACCAAAAGTCAGGTTAAGGTGCCAGACATTGGCGCTCATGAATACCAGAAAAGGTGTTGGTCGATATAGACAGCAGACGGTGGCCATGGAAGTTGGAATCCGCCAAGGAGTGTGTAACAACTTCACCTGCCCGAAA
>NW_003532045.1:0-926 GCF_000181795.1 Trichinella spiralis
AAAATGTCCGAAACAGTAAGAACAATTTGTGTTGTTGTATATTTTAAATCTACACTGCATCTGTATATATATATATACTATACTTCAGATATGCATGTTATTCACACTTTTCGCCGGCGCGATCTTCATCTCATTGACGGGTTTGGGACTTGAGTTGGCTCCGACTCCTGACTTTTCAGACCCTAAAGTTGTAAGAAAGTTATATTTTGTTTTGAAAAATTTTGTTCACTTTTTAAGCATTTGTTTTATTGTATTGTATTGTATTTTAAAAATTCCAATTTTTCAGGGCTTTGAAACACGTGGCACGGTACTAAGCGATCGAGTGCTAACGTGGAACAATCTTGAGGAGAAAATTTCCTTCTATCCAGATTCAAGAAAAGAGTTTTACCGTCAAATGCCGCCAATCAACATTTTGCAAAGGTGAGAAACCCATTCATTTTCTGTATTACGGAAATGGTTCGCATTTCAATCGATCCAGTTCAACCAGTTGCTTTCTCTTTGATTACTTGTATTAGCTGTGAACTCGCTTCCGCTTATTTCTTCTCATCGGCATTTTTATTCCACTTTTTTATCCATATAAAAATGTATTAATTTTTTTACAAAAAAACAAATATTTGTTTATTACAGTTTGAAATTATTTAATTAGAAAAATCTTTCACCTGTGGATTATTTGAAAATGATCATGAGCATGTATAATTGGATTTTAAAGAGCATAATATTGAATGAGGAGAGGTTTAATTTCTTTAAAATGATCTGCTTCTTCTTTCCCACTGTGCACAAGATTAATGAATGAAATGCTCGAACGATAACTTGTCCGATGGATGATCCATCATCGTATCTTTTTTCACTTGTTGTTGGCTATTGATCAACTTTTGGTTTGAAACACTACTCTCGTTAGTTATAGCCACATTATTAAAGTATGAAAT
>NW_003532046.1:0-1039 GCF_000181795.1 Trichinella spiralis
CGCTGATGGATGATGAATCCTGTTGGGACAAATGTCCGTAAGCATTTGTCGCACAACTGCCGTAACTGTTGTCAACAAGCATGTGATTGCTATTATCCATAGACATTGTCTGATGATAAGCACCGGTCGGATTGACATGACAAGACGCGATCATCGGTGCAGTCTGCTGTGTCTGGGAAACTGCCTGCGCTTGTGGAAGAGCAGGAGCTTGTGGAATTTGTGGAGCTGAAGGAGGAGCGGGAGGAGCGGGAGCAGCAGCAGCGGGAGCGGGAGCAGCAACAGCGGGAGCAGGAGCAGCAGCCACAGCAGGAGGTGGAAGAGGAGGAGGATGAGGAGGAGGAGGAGGATGCAGCGGAAGAAGTTGAGGCGGTACTACCGAGGCCATTTGCTGCATTTGGGGTACCGGCTGCACAGCAATTTTACCCGGCTGCAGGTGCACTTGTTGAACAGTAGCGGTCGGTATGAACAACGAGTTGACGTTCACCGGCGTTGCGGTGACATTGTTTCGACGAGGTAATATCACCGGATACGGTCTCCGACCGACCGGAGCAGGTTCGACACGTCTCATGTTAATGCCAGCAGCATCCCTCTGCACGAGAACAGTCGGTGCCGGTGGTAGAGCCGGTGCCAACGTTGCAGCACTAGCCGCCAGCTGCTGCTGATTTTGTTGCAGATGTTGATGTTGACCACCGGTGGCAGCAGCAGTAGTAGCATTGGTGCCGCTTTGTCTGATCAGCAGACCGTAAACCGGCGCGCCGGTTCCGTTGCGCAAATGCATGGCAATGCTTCCATATTAGCAAATTGACGAGCAACGTTCAAACCACACGGCCCAGAATGTTCGTTCATAATATGCCTGAAAGGAGAAAGAGATCTCTCGTGTTGGATGCCCCGCAACAGTGTAAAACAAGGAAGATGCTGAAACGCGAGACAATTATCGACCGACGACCGACGCCGCGCGGTGATAATTTTTAAAAGCGAACAAAATATTGCGATCCATCCGCTCTGTGAATGTGAACTGGTTCCAAAATCGACACACAAT
>NW_003532047.1:0-1305 GCF_000181795.1 Trichinella spiralis
GTGGTGGATTCGCATCGCAATGCCTTAATGTCATCCAAATTTAATCCCTGACATTGATCTTGCAATTACTAGTGCCAATTTAAACTGGAACGAGACTATGTGGCCATGTTGAAAGCGTACATTCAAGGCTTTTTTCGATTTTTTATTGACTAAAATGGATTTCCCGGCGGGACCTTCTCCTGCTTTTTCACTGTTTCCGGAATGGCTGCCACCCTACTACGTGCCATTAGACATTTATCCGCTTTCTACCCTTGATCCTGTATCGAATTCGAGGTTCCCTTATCCCTACTTTATTTATTTTAGGCACCATGCTTGATAATTTTTCTTAACTTTATGATTTTGCATATTGAATTTTTATTAAAAAAATTGAATTTTTTGATTGATATAAAAAAGGGAGATGCTGTTCATATAGATGCAGCACAACATTAAATGGTGCGAAACAGATAAGATGATAAAAAGCAAGCTTTGGAAAAAAACAGCTATTCTGCTCGGTGGCATCCCGGTTTCATTCTGTTGGCATCATCAAAGTGCTTTACTTTCATCATGCCGGTGCATAAATTACTGTTCAAAAAATGTCATTCAACACTTTCTTTGATTGTCAGATAAATCACGTTTTAACTAGCCATTAAATGAGATTTATGCACAAGATGCTTTTCGGTAGGTCATAAATTGTTCTAATGAGTAGCTAAAGGAGATTTTTCTGGAATGGGAAAATCAACAAGTGACAAATTGTTCACAGCTTCAGTTGTCAGCTAAAACTAGGCATGGTTACTGGTAATTTGTTAGCATTAAGTATATTTATCATTTCAGGATGACTGTTCTATGAAAATCTTTCTTGATAGCAACCAAAGAATTTTAATTTCAGAAAGTTTTTGCCTGATTGGTCAGGGGTAATATCTTCATTCTCATGTTTTTTTAAATAAAAAATAAAAGCTGGAACTTTATTTTCAAATAAAAAAATGTACTTATATATGTGGGGTAATCGTAAACTTTGTTTTTGGACATTGTTTCTAATCCGACTAGTGCGATAGTGAGCACTTAAGTTGCCATCACGTTTCATTTGCATCAGTATCGTTTCAATTTGTAATTCAATAATAGCGAAATGTTGAACATTCAGGATCAAAAGCAGCGGTTTTAAACATACTGTTGCAATTAAACAGATCGGCAATTTCATGTAAAACCAATGGAGATCAAACAAAATTAATCATCAAAGGAGCAAACATCGTCTGCAAAAGCAAAAAGCAGAGATGGATGATTAAAAAAGAAAGAAACTTTTTAGAGATTTAAACAGAACAGTCCCAGTAA
>NW_003532048.1:0-759 GCF_000181795.1 Trichinella spiralis
AAATAGGTTTAATGAAAAAAAATGTCCATTTATTTTAAGTAAAATAGTCAGAAATGTAGGTTTGAATTATATTTTGTGCTACCAGCTTTACTGGCTGATCTTCAATTTGGATTAGTAGCTTTTGGCTGAATTTATGCTGTTTTCGTAAAAATATAGTCAAATTGTGTCCAGATTTGCGACAGCTTCCTTGTAAGTAACTTCCTGGGGTAAGCAGTAGTTGTTTTGACTTTGGCAAGGCTTAGCTCGCCTTGTCTGTGATAGGCTTGCTTATTTTGATGTAGGGAACCATAAACTATGCTAAGTATCAGTAGTTGCTATGGCTGATAAACCTAAAGCGGCCGGGCAAACGCGGACTTATTGTGCACATAAAGGAATATAATATTTGTGAAACAGTAAATTCCCGGGGGAGGCGGCTTGCCAAAATAATGCCACTCACCCAAGTTTATACACTTATCCATTTTTTACCGTATAATTTAACTAGGTGAGAATTTTGTGCACCTAAGGAAAATGTGCACGTGACATGTCGACTGTAATAAAAAAGATGCGCTTAATTAATGTAATGCTTAATGACAAGTGTGTTAGTGATCAGTTATCGAGCAGAAGTAATTGCATTTCGAATTATATTTTGCATTATTATATTTCAATTTGTTGCATTATTTGATATTCAAATGCTGTAATAAATTGCATTTTAAGGTGAAACTTGTTTATTTTCATTATTTATTTATTTAGCTACACTTTCAGTGCTTTCTGAATTGAAAA
>NW_003532049.1:0-545 GCF_000181795.1 Trichinella spiralis
AATCTTGATAAATCAAATCTTGATAAATTTCAACAGGCAGCAAATTTATTTACAAACAGTGGGAGCAGATTTATATATCAGTTGGAAAATCGGTAATAGACCACTTAGGGTACCGATGGTACATTCAAGGTTGTACCAATGATATCAATAGCATTTTACCATCCATGAAATTGTGGCGAGTAAGCTGGTGCCAGTAGTCTGTTGCTATGTACGGTTAAAGATATTGGCAAATAAGAGTTTATTTTTCAAGCTTCAATAAACAAAGCGGCTGTCCTTAGCGTCAATCTTTATCCACAAACAATAATTTGTAATTTTGAAATCACCCTGATACCACTTTGTTAATGTCGTTCACTGATATGTTGTTTATTATTGTTGTTGTTGCTGCTGTTGGCTAGTGAAAAATGAAAATCACTATTTAACTTATTTTTTGTATTGTTTTTTCTGAATTGTTACTATCGCATTTGATATAACGTCACTTTGATACAATAAAATATAGAATAATGATAAAAATTATTTTCAAAATTACTGATAATGAAAAAGTATAG
>NW_003532050.1:0-1362 GCF_000181795.1 Trichinella spiralis
AATTCTTTTCGAATTGAGAATTACATTGGCTGATCATTTGAAAATGCACGATGCAATCTATTATCAGTAAAGATGGGTAAAAGTTGTGAACAGTGGTTGTTGAAGTTGATGACAGCGTTCAAAAAACGTATGACAAAAAACAGTAAGTATGACTTGTTTCATTAGATAGCAAGACGATGGATAATCAGATATATGTAGAATTTGGTAAAATCTATAATTACAGATTACGTCATCACTGAGCTTTTATGGAGTTTTATTTGTTTTGGGCACCGTGATAAGTCATGTTCAGATCATTTCGTTTTAAATGGGCATCCGTAAGTATTGAATTTGCTCCGGATTGCAGTTGGATACGTAAAGCGTGCGCATTTTATCCATGACAGCATTACATTAACACCAAGCGAATTCGATGTTTCTTCTGATGGCCCTCTGAGTCGAAGTTAACGAAGTGACGTTCATCATTGGTACTAGTGTGGTTTCACTTATCATAAGAGTAAGAAAGAAATGATTGTAATTCTAGCAGATTACGTTGAGACAGTCGAGTAGCGCTGGTGCCGTATAGATCTTTCATCAGTGCGTTTTCAATGTGATATGACAAAAATTAGTAGGTAGTTTTTGTTTATAATAGCTATAGATTATTACGTTATCCCATGAAGCTTGTACCGTTGGCAACCCTTGTTCACATGGACGTAAAGGCGTTTCCTAGCCGTCCCAGTGTGCCTTTGCTTATCACAAATAGTATCGTTTATCAGTAAGTATTGAATTTGATTAATTAGATAGCTGGAAGATGCGAGTGCTTATTTTCAGCGCGTAACTGTTGAGATGCTTGTATCCCAAAAGACAAGTGTTGTATGACTAGCAAGTAGTTTTTCTACAAATTTGTATATTTAGTAATTAAGGAACACCGATGCACTGTTATTTGTCTTCAATTTTTTATAATATGGCTGTTTCATATCAATTTTTTTTTACCTGCTTGACTGTTCAGCTCACTCGTTTTACAAATATTTTCAGAATCAAATTAAGTTTAGATATAAATGAATGAAATTGAAGCATTCCTCGGTAAATATTCGCTAATTACCATGTGAATACCATATCAGAATCCTAATCACCACGCTAACTTGGTCATTACAAAGCGCAATCAACCAAAGAAATCTCTAGGATGGGGGAGGTGAGGACGATGATATTATACATATATGAAAAAAACAAAAAAAAAATTGTTCGACAAAATAACTTCAGCACAAAACAATTTACGTAACAGAATCAGTATAGAAGTTCACGATTCGATTAATGAAGTCATCTTTTACAATAACAGCACGCATCAATTTACAATCTGTACAATTTTCACCGAGCAACAAACATATGGAT
>NW_003532051.1:0-889 GCF_000181795.1 Trichinella spiralis
CCTGAAACAATTCCACCACGTCTGCTGATACAAAAGATGTAATTCCGAACAATAAGAGAGGCTAACGTTGCGACAGAAGAAATAACCAAAGCAGCACCATATAGAGAAGAGAAGGACGGGAAGATTCAGAAAAAAAGAAAAGAAAACTGAAAAGAAAATCCATATCCAAAAAAGGCAGTGAAATGGAAAAAGAGATGTCAGTAAAGCAACATATGATGAGCAAAGAGAAATCTGAGACAAAATTGCGAACTCAAGTAACACCATTTCAATTGCAAAAGATTGCACAATTTATGGAAGAACAGAATATCGTGGAGCAAGTCGTTGCACAGAGGGATTTTAAAGAGCAGACTAAAGTAGAAGAAAGAATAAAAAAAGCAGACCCAAAAAAAAGAAAATCAAAGTCTGCAAAAAAGTATAAATCAACAAAAACTAAGAAAGAAAAGATAGAAATGATGATAGAGAAAGATATAAGCTCAAAAAAACAAAAGAGCAAACTGGAAGATGAAATTGTGCAATGGACACCAGAAGTGAAAGCACAAGCCACAGAGAGCAACCGACTAATTGACAGAATGAGCAGGATAAGACTGTCAGAGAAAGAGAAAAAAGCAGCAGAAAGAATTGGAGAGGAACAATCCAGAAAAGAGAAGAAGAAGTCCAAAAAGAAATCAAAGTCGAAAAAGAGCAAGAAAAACGAAACGAAGTTGACACTAAAACAACATATGAACAAACAGACACCATGAAACAGAAAATAGCAGTTAATGGAAGCAGCAACAGCAAACAGAAAATAACTGCAGCAGTTAGCGATGAAAGCAGTCATTGTTTCAGCCCCATCCACTGTTGAAAAGAAAAGCCCTGATGGTAATTTCCTTTCCAAGAAAGTACAAAAAAA
>NW_003532052.1:0-509 GCF_000181795.1 Trichinella spiralis
TGCAATACTTGAATATGGCTTTAAATAAATGATATATCTTAGAACCTATCATTAGTATTTCTTCACTTTTACATTTCATTGTTCAATAATAAAATAGCATTTGCAGGGTTGAATTTTCTATGAATAGCTTATGCACCGTTCCGATTGAATTGTTAAGCTTAATTAGCTGCGGCATGCTTTATGCGCAGTAGCATTTTACTTCCTGCTTTACTTCCTGCTTCATAGTGTACTTCCCGCTTACTCCCGCACTAATTAATAAGGAAATCCTTTTCCGCGTCCATTTCCTGTTTATCACCGACCACACCAGCAAGTCGTATCTATTTTATTTCTGAGGCAAATTTCAGATGATGATATCTGATCATGTTTAGCTCAACGACTAGTAAATCTCGAATGCTAATCACCGAACTCAACCGCCAGACCGAAAAGGATATAACTCACTTCCATATCTAGATAATCATTTTGGACACTACATTTGATTATCGTTTCTCATTTTATCTACAATATGAGGA
>NW_003532053.1:0-1073 GCF_000181795.1 Trichinella spiralis
GATTCCTGTAGTAATACCCGAATGATTCTTATGTAGATAAGTGAATATACGCAGTGTCAAAGATATGACTATAATGAGACAGAGTGTAGTAGTGATACATGCTCAAAATTTAGCGACATATGTTGCATCGACATAATAAATGAGATGTATACCTGGCGTTGATTAAAAAGCGGCAGTTCAGTCAGACAAAAATAGATTTGCAGCATAAGACCAAATCTATGATCCTAGAAAGCACAGATGCGTATATGTCAAATACTTTGTTGTAGCGTGCATGATGAGAATTGTAATGGGCGGTCTAATAGTTTTTCTCCAAGTGATCTATAGATGGCGGCGAGTGACCACCGCCCATCGGCAGCATTCTGCAGCGCAGACAACAACAACAACAAGGCCGACAAGTCTCGTTCAACAGATCGTAACTTTTCCAAGCACGCAGACAAAACAACAATGGCATTTTTCTTTTTCGGTTTTGTTTTGTCTAGCAAATTTCAATTTCACCACCAATCGACGACCCAAATGACGACAATTCTCTTCTCACACACATTACTCTGGATGCTTTGCATGTTTTATGCAAAAAAATGAAATAAAATAAAACCCCACCCACCCTCACGCCAACGTATACGTACAAAAATATCCACGGAAGAAAAAAAATTAATATTTTTACATAAAAAAGAAGATGCTATTTGAATAAACAAATGGCCAACCAGGGTGGGTGATGGTGAGACCAGCGATTGGACGGCAAATCAGTGCAGACAACAAAGACGACAGTCGAGCGTGAGAACAATCGAACGTTGCAAAATAACGTCGCTTTTACCTGTTGAAACGAACGAGTCGAAAAGTGCCGTAAACAACGCAGACACAATGGTCGTCAACAAAGCAGTTAAACTATGAGCTGACGACGACAAGCAGAGAAAAACAATGATATATTTTTTTCCCCTCCCCCCGTCAGCCAAGAGGGCCCATTTCAAAAAAATCTCCCCCCCACCCACGAGAGCAACCATATCCCACCCTCCTTCCTCCTCGCCTGCAATTCTCATTCCTATAATTTCAATTTGGAAATTATCTCTTTCTCTCCT
>NW_003532054.1:0-980 GCF_000181795.1 Trichinella spiralis
TTTCAAAAGGAAAATAAATATTATTATTAAACGAATTATGCGGAAATCATATGAATTATAGCACTTTCATGACATTGTCAGTAGAGACGGCAGGCTGCTCATAATTTTACCGTACGTTGATGTTGGGATTCATGTACACTGGCAATTAAGTATAAAGCTAGGAGGTAGAAAATCAGCACTTACAACCCAATTCACCAACATCACTTTTATGACGAATTCACTAGGAGGAAATTGTACCGTCAGGTCTCAACATGTTTATTAAATTTAAATTCAGTCAAGTGAAGTCAAGTAAAAATGATCCTTCTTCGATATCTGAATTTTCAGTTGCAATAACTTTTGCTATTTTTGAAAAATTGATGATGTTTTCTCAAACGGTTGCAGAATATGTTTCATTAAAATCAGTAAATGAATGTGCATTAGTGCAGGATGTAAAGTTTGAGGGGGTAAAATGTATAAATTTTTAATAATTAGCTTCTCTATTTTGTCGTTGCATATAAGATAACAATGTTGCCGGTTTGTCACTCTTTTAAAATGACAACCGTGATACACAATTTTTAGTACTTCAACTCAGCATGTGCATTACATTAAATTATCAATTCATTATTTTTGCGTTTTCAGTAAATGTTATGTTTTACCAAACTTCTATTTTTTTGCATTCATTCCTTATCTTTTCAAAGTGGTTGATCAAAGTTTGATTGAAATGTTCATTAAACAATCAGTTCTTTTAAATTAATGAATGAATTTTGCTGAACACTGCAAAGTTTTATCATCGTGCTTGTACAGCCTCATTTACGTCTGACACTATTTTATACTTCTTTAATTACGCCATAATATTATTTGTGATATACAGAGACTTTCATCTGTAACGTATTGAGGATTTTGTTGTTGTTCAGCTATTACTATAATCTTTGGGTGTTGACTCATTACATTGTTATTATAACGTTTTCAAAGCATACATGCATTTCTAGGTCAGAAAAGTA
>NW_003532055.1:0-798 GCF_000181795.1 Trichinella spiralis
AAATATGAAATGAACCATTTGGATACCGCTTATGTAAGCTAAATTCAGCGTCCTTGATATGGACGTGGTAAGAAGTTCCGGGTGCGTCCAAAGCGGCAGGTCCCATAATGAGGCAGAGCAAAAAAGACAGCAGAATTGATGAAGCAGGCTAGCATTGCTGTCCAGTCAGCGTTGGGTGAACAGGCATCTGCTGCAGGTAGGCGTGTCTTTTTCGCTCGTCATGGTGAACGAATGGATCGTGTTTTCCCTGCTTGGACGCGGTTGTCTTATACAGAATCTGGAAATTACAAACCGTACGACATGAACATGCCAATATCGATGGTTCCACGATTGAACGGAGTTAATGATTTTTATGATGATCCACCGATTACTGAACTTGGTTATTTTGTATCCCAGTTGATTGGACGAGGGGCAAAATTGAACTGCATAAACTTCGACACTGTCTACTGTAGTCCAGCACTGCGATGTGCGCAAAGTGCGCACGGGATGTTGAAAGCATTTACTAAAACAAAGCCAAAAATTTGTATCGAACCAGGATTGTTCGAATATATGGGGTGGTATAAAGAAGAGAATTTGAACTTCCTGAGCACTTTGGAAATGGCCGTACAAGGTTATGAAGTAGATCCTGATTATTTTCCAGTGATCAGTTGTGAGGATTTGAAAACGAAATACAAAAATGAAACTATAGAAGAATATTACAAACGTACCGGCGATGTGATTAGTAGTATTCTGAGCAGGCATACCAAATCACCGTGCAATATATTATTTGTTGTTCATGCACCTACCCTTGATGCAGGC
>NW_003532056.1:0-1918 GCF_000181795.1 Trichinella spiralis
CGAGTCGAGCTTACTTGGGCAGGCAATCGAGCGCGCAGTAGATGGCGAGCAGAATACGGTCTGATCGTCTCAATATATATGTAGCAAAGGTAGTTTAAATGTAATTAGCAGTCGTTTAAAAAGCCAACATCGTTAGGCTATTGAATCAAATATTAGACAGTTCATTCATAGGATAGCTGAGTATGTCGTATTGGACATGAATACACAAGAAACATGTTCCATACTGCGGTAAGTGTTTTAATTTTTTCCGATGCTATTACTGACCAGCAGATATGTATATGAGATGGGGCTGAAAAAGCCGTGAAGACGTCTTCTTTCATACATGAAACTAGTAAGTGAATTGTGCACGGAAAAGTTAAGCTTTGAACGGGCAGTCCATGGGGGTTAGACAAATTACGGCGATTGTTATGCAGACGGGAGACAGTGAATTTAATGGATCGGGAATCGGACAACGAGCACAGTCAAGCGAGCAGAGCAATATGAAGGGCGCCTGCTTTCTTCATCATCATCATCATTTTCCCGCTGCGCGCAATACGAGGAAGACCCGAGCGAATCCCTCTCCTGGTGTCGCTGTGTCAAGGATGTTCACAGTTTATTTGTCAGTTCGCATCAATTTATCCCAGCAATGTAATAAAGTAGCTTGAGGTGGGTTTTAAAGTTTCAACCAATCAAAGAAAAGAAAATCACAAAACACTATGCAAGCACAGAGTAGTTTATAATCATTCGCAGCCAATAACAGTGTTCAATAAAGTGACAAATCATTTTGTCAATAAAAATAAAGAATGTCAGAACATACATTTGACATTTTTCGTCACATTAACAACAACAGCTCGCGTTGTTGTCGTCGTCGTCGTTGTCGTAGTCTTTGCATTTGTTCTTTGCTGTCTATTTTTGCATTGGTTATTCTGCATACAATTCTCGGTATTTATTCTAGGCTGCTTGCGCTTTTGGCTGCTTCCAAGATCACATAAGCTTGCAGTAGCTGTGGTTGGCAAGTCGCCTGCCTGCTTGCCAACAATGCAAGCATGTCGTGCATGGGCAAAGGGGCATTTCCGGTTGGTTCGTTCGTGGCGTGGCGTGGTGTGGTTGGGGGTAGCGGTGTTCTGTTTGAAAATGTACGGCGGTGTTGAAGCGATGGAAGAATTAGCCAGCGACGTGTTCGCTTTCCTGCTACCTTGGACGGAGCGTGTCAAATTGGCGCTGATCGTTCTAGCCGGTGTAATGCTGGCGACCACATCGGCCATGTGTTTGGTCGGCTTTTTTGCCACCAGGCATTTGGAATGTGCCTACAAGGGGCGCCCTTCGAGTTGCCTCTGCTCAAGACTTGGCAGTCGTCTCGCGTGTGCCTTGTTCTGGTCACTGACGTACGTTTTGAATATCTGCTGGCTTGGTATACTTTGCGTTGTTGTGGTGCTCATATCCGCGTTTCTATTTTTCACGCCGATCTGCTTGCCTCAAGTGGGCTTGGAAACTGAACGCTGTTTCAATTTTTCTCTCGTTTCCCTGCTCATGGCACGCGGGAACCAAAAAGCCGCCGTCAGTTTGATTCTCTGCGGTGACCCGGTCAGCAAATTTTGCAAACTCACCCAAGTTTTCGCTCCTTGGTATTGGAGTGCCTTGATCGGCTGTGTAGCCGTGCTTCTCGGCTTGTCTCATTTCTTGGATGCCTTGAATCTATTTTTGCCCAACTTTAACACTCCTGGTTGTACCAAAATTGGCACGCTATAATGACAGATTCGTTCGCCCGATTGACCCCTCTTGTGCATGCTGTCTTGTTCTACACGATTTTAACGTCTAGCGACCGTGCTCATAATGACCGCCGATACCGCTTGAACAACCTACCCGTGCACATACAAACACGAAAATAATTATATCAAGTTCACATTCTATTAGTCTGATCTTCTCATTACTGTATTCT
>NW_003532057.1:0-945 GCF_000181795.1 Trichinella spiralis
GCTGTGTTTGAAGAAAAATTGGCAATACGGATGCATGATAAAATGCAAAAATATGGTCAATAGGACTGAAATTTGTTCAATGGCAGATTTAGGTTACCGTTCACGAAACACCTGGACCATTTCCATTCCAGGTTACATTTGGAGAGGAGCCACGAGTTGTACTGGAGTCCTACGTTCTGCCATCATCACTATTTGATGCAGCGAAAACACAATAAAAAATTGAAGGATTTCTAGCATTTCCTGATCCCAATAAAAAAAAAAGCTTGAACAGACACAAAAAAACGTAGGAAAAAAATGACAGTATTGCCGAGAAAACTTTTCTGCATCGGCATCAAGCTTTTGTAAAAGCACAAAAAGAAGCAGCTGCAGGCAGTCTAGAGCAGCAGCAAAAATGAAACGACGGTTTACTAAAATGCTAAAACCGCTTCATATAGGTCAAAATGCTACACTCAGAGTGCCAGATGTAGACCGTGGACCTGCGGATCCGAAAAATTTCCAATTAGCCATCATGGCCGAATGCAAAAGACTGTACACTGTTGGCTGCAGAGAAGGAAAGTTGTCATTCCTAATTTTACAGCTGCTGATTTACAAGTCATATCAGAAAATTTTATTATCCATTGATGAAGTGCCCTGACGCTGAAATTCCTCTTAGAACTGCAATAACTTCACCTACTGACTGCCCTGCATATGTGAAGTGCATGTACCTATCCGGCTGTTCTTCTGGAAAGTACAGTTGCAGCAGATAAATACTATTATGCAATTCTCGTTGTCACCCCGGGAAGTCATGCAAAAATGTATAAACCTCGCGCGATACATCTGTTTCTGACAATAAAATACAATTATCATTATTATAGCGTTTGTATATACAGCGAGACTCTATGACCGATGTGTCAACGTATAGGCAAATGCTTATCTGTCTATTATCAAAAATAGGGCAATTTTCAA
>NW_003532058.1:0-2134 GCF_000181795.1 Trichinella spiralis
GAGGTTCGGTAGGGTGGGGGGAATGTGAATCAAATAATTCAATGCAATAACGGTCAGTGGGTAACATTCTATAGATATATTACGATTGCGGCGAAAAAGATATTCGTTCAAATAATATTTGAATATTAACATGCGGAAAGAATGTCTGACATTGCAGAAAAAATAACGTTGAAATACAGGAAGTTCAATCAAGAGCTCAGCATTTTGTGACTGTTTAGGTTGTACAGTCGTTTGTGTTGCCTATTTAGGTCTAGACGTCAACGCACTTTTCCAGTGCGTCTTATGGGTTTGTTGCTCGCACTGAGCGGTAAGGCATGCCATGTGGACAGTAGCCGCCTAAACCTTACTTGGCCTTTAGAATTTTATTAGTCGTTAGGCATCCAGTAGTTCAAGGGACAATATGGTTGAGCTAGCGACCAGAAAATGCGACGCTATTCGTAGTTTACCGCTTCCGTAGCATTCACAGTGTAACTTTGGTTCCCCACAAGATCCCGAAGAACAAATAAAATCACTAATAAAATTATCAAATAAAAAATAACAACTTATAAATGAAAATTCCCTTTCAAAGATTTTAAAAATAGTAGATAGAAAAAAAATATCAGACGTACCGGTTAAACGCAAAGCAGACATGCGTTGAAATTCAGGTTCCTGAAGCCATTTGAGCATGCGTCGAAATGTTTCACGTCCAGATTTCAATTTGCTCCAAGGCTTCGGATTTCGCAGCAAATCGGACAACGTACCTTGACTACGGCAAAGTACCCGCTGAGCAAATATCGCCTGCGGGATACTGTAACGTCTCAGTTCAGCTGAAATGCGTTGCGCAAGCTCTTTTGTGTTGATCTCTTCCAGATAGTAGGCGATACCGTTAGACGCGGCTCCATTGTGAGAATGGTGATGGTGCGCAGATGCCGAACCCGTCGTAGTTTTTCCTTATACGCACCTGACAGTAGAAGGATCATCTTTGATGTCCCATTGGCATTATTCCTGAGGGGGGGGGGGAAATTCCAAAAACGCCTTTCACCATCTCATTTGTAAAGGTAGTCGTTGCTCTTTATGTTGTTGCTGTTGCTGTGAAAAATGTTGCTGAAAATGTTGTTGCCATTGCTGCTGTCAAAACAAATCTGCTGTTGCTGAATAGTGGGCGGAGGTTGCCCGGCAGCACCGTTTGGTGTGGACATGAGTGATCCTGCGCCGGTTGCGTCAAAGTCGAACGCAGTGGCGTCGAACCGCATCTTAGGTACCGGATCGGCTCTTTTCGGGGATCTAGCTTGCGTCCTCTGATGATAGGCTCCTTTCCGTTGAACGCAGTGGCGGACGTTTGTTGAACATGCGGGGGCGCCGGCTGCATCGTTAGAGGAGACATCTGATATTGGCTTCCTTTCACGTCGTAGTCGTACTTGACGTTCAAATTGTACGAATTAGCCTGAATGGCATTCGAGGCTGGCATGTATCCGCCTATTCAGCTGCTCAACGGATTCTGAGCGACTAGAATGAACCCACCTCCGCCACCGGCACCGGCTCCACCGCCGTTCGCGCCTTGCCCGACGATATTGTAAAACTTATGATTTGATTTACTGTAAATATTGGCGGCAACGGTTGCAAGGAATACTTATGGCATATATAACTGATCCAAACCCAAGATGTGCAATTGAACCTGTAACTATCACCAATGACCGACACGTGCGATTTTTCAGTGAATGATAGACAATGGGAACGGGTGAACGAGACTCTTCTGCATTCTGCTAACTATTCATAGCAGATGCCGGATTCTAACTTGTCATTTTTAAATAAACTGAAAATCGCTGGCCTTATTCATCTTGCATCAGCTTAGTCATAATGACCATATTCTATGCTGTTCTACTCCATTGCACTATAACTCTTTACTTGCAACTGAACATAGCTGATCTCTGATTTATCATTAATTATCTGACAAATCTTGCTGTTATCATTGTTTATGCGCTTGTACATTTACGTATTTGATACTTTATAGTACCCATTCCACATGATGATTCTGAAATATCAGCTCACGTTGATGATGAAAAAGCAATAATCTCATCCCTTGATGTCAGTAGTGATATGCTAGACAGATGATGTAATAGATTCACCGATGAAACGAAAACAGCTATCCTTCATT
>NW_003532059.1:0-882 GCF_000181795.1 Trichinella spiralis
TGATTCCATTTCCATAACTTGTCAACAACTGCATGAAACTTTAGCGGCAACAATTTTTGATCAGAACCTCCTTCTCTTTGTGATATGCGCTGATATAATTAGAAGTGCTCATACAATCTTCTAGTGTCTTACTTTACCTTTTACGGTAGTTATTGCTTGAATGCTTTCGAAATTTTACTTTAAACCGCGACTATATTATTCACACTTCACTGAAAATGAACACCACTGCTCATGACACGTAAAAATGCAATCTGTTGTTTGTTTACACCTTTACAACAAAATCACAAATGTGTTACGTCATTATTGAAGAAATACAATTAAAATATAATATATAAGAATATGAGCAGTTTGTTTTTTATAGCTATTTATTTCATGAAATTTCATTATTCGGTTGTAATAACGTAAATTTGCTGAGAATGAAGTTTACGGAATAAAAATGTTCAAGTACTTGAATGTAAAAATGTATAAAATTGTCTCATACTGTCATATTTGCGCAATATGTGCAAAACAAACCCCTGCTTGGACGACAAATCCTATTAATCCATTTTCAATACTTCAAACCAAAACTGACCCCTAAGAAAATGTATATAAACCACATTTTTTCTGAAAAAAATTTCATTTCGTTTTTTCGAGTTGTTGTGATCAGAGATCATTCACAATGTACATTAATGTTATTACGTACACTTTTCCGTCAATTGTCCGACGAACGAATATCCAGTTTCCGCTGCCGCAGAAACCCCGCCCAGGAATACCAAGGTTCCACGACTGGGACCCTTGCATCCAATTATTGGGTTTACAATGGAACGGGCCTTCCCTGATTTAAAAATGCACCAAACGGAGAAGGGAAAACACGATTGGGGCTCAAAAATTTTTCTCTCTTCC
>NW_003532060.1:0-1128 GCF_000181795.1 Trichinella spiralis
CAATCTGTTGTTTGTTTACACCTTTACAACAAAATCACAAATGTCGTTACGTCATTATTGAAGAAATACAATTAAAATATAATATATAAGAATATGAGCAGTTTGTTTTTTATAGCTATTTATTTCATGAAATTTCATTATTCGGTTGTAATAACGTAAATTTGCTGAGAATGAAGTTTACGGAATAAAAATGTTCAAGTACTTGAATGTAAAATGTATAAAATTGTCTCATACTGTCATATTTGCGCAATATGTGCAAAACAAACCCTGCTTGGACGACAAATCCTATTAGTCCATTTTCAATACTTCAAACAAAACTGACCCCTAAGAAATGTATATAAGCAGCATTTTTCTGAAAAAATTTCATTTCGTTTTTTCGAGTTGTTGTGATCAGAGATCATTCACAATGTACATTAATGTTATTACGTACACTTTTCCGTCAATGTCGACGATGATATCCAGTTCCGCTGCGCAGAACCCGCCAGGATACCAAGTTCCACGACTGGACATGCATCAATATGGTTACATGGACGGCTTCCTGATTAAAATGCACAACGAGAGGAAACGATTGGCTCAAATTTCTTTCAACGTCTTGTCGGCTACTCCATCCTACCACATGCATTGTCAAAGGCACCATCAACAAACGACTCTCCCGAACAAGGTGGACTGTGGAAAGCTACACTCCTGATGCTCGTTGCCCTATACTGGGAAAACCCGATGAATTAGCAGCATATTTTTGAGACACTTTATTATCACCTTGTATTGGTATGGATTGGTTGGATGGGACTCCTTAAAAAAAAAAAAACAGTGGTTGTGGAAAAGGCGTTTTCCATGGCCCCCTTAAATAAAAACTTATTTAAAATTTCTTTAATAAATTAAAACGAAAGTAAATGGTTAGGCGCTGTAACCCTTAAAAAATCCACTCATAAATTTGGGGGTCTACACGCTACACGGGGAATTCATTTCCGCTGTGCAAGAGATGGAAACTGGCATTTCTCTAACATACACACTAATTCTCATATGGGTGGTTTAAATTTGGTTTAAGGTCGGATTTCTTATTTGGTCGTCTGGTAATTTTCTCATTCAAATACTTTGCAGCAATTCAATACATGCTGATCCATTTCATAA
>NW_003532061.1:0-1286 GCF_000181795.1 Trichinella spiralis
CCTCAGCATATTTAGAGCTCTCAATGCTGAAGACCCAATGTGGCAGGATATGATTGTCACTGCTTTGAACTACGAAGCCAGTGTCCAAAGCCTCTCATTACGTCAACAATAGTAGAGTACAGTCGGGTTAGGTAACCCTTTAATTATTGGTGCTCATACAACGCTCTAGTTGTTCATATGGTCCTGTCACAAGTAATACACTGTTAGTACAGAGAGGCGGGTTGCGACATTTGCCAATTTTAACCATCAGCCACAGGTTGTTCACGATCTTCGTCACACTAGTAAGTAGGAAAGGGCCGTAGGGTTTCTCGGTGCACAGCATCTTGTTCTGGTCACGCCTTTTCCGCGAAACAACACCCACCCACCCATACGACGACATGTCGGAAATGAGACTATGTTTTATGTGTGTGTGTGTGTGTGAGAGAGAGAGAGAGAGCTACAGAGAAAAAAAATATTGAAAAATCTCTTGTTGCCAACAACTGCTGCTGTTGTTGTTGTTATTGTTATTATTATTTTTCTTCCATTTTGCTCATGTCCGTTTTGATTTAATTTCATTTTAATATTATTCTTTTCAATTTTTGCTCTCTTCCCTCTCAGATGTTGAACACACATGCGTTTGGATTGTTTTTTTCCCCTTTTGCTTTTACTATTATTTCTCAGATTCTTATTTATTTTTTTTTCCATCGCCACCGTGACAGCGTGTTCAAGTTTTTGCTGAGTTGATGATATTTTTGTTGTTTAACACGTTCTCATCAATTATTGCGTGTACAATTTTTGGATTTCATTAAAAAAAATCTACACTGAACACACACACAGAAAGAGAGAGAGAGAGAGAGAGAGAGAGAGAGAGAACGACATCTTGAAATGTGGATGGATCTTTTGTTGAGTCGATTCAGCTGAGACTGCTTTTCTTCCGCCTGTCGGGCTTTGGAAACAGCGCCTTGATCACTTCAGTTCAGACTGCTGCCAATTTTTCCGGCACTAGCGTATCCGTTTTAAGCCAGTTGTTGTTCACGATGAATCAGCGTGTTGATTCATCGTTTTGGAATGTGTGTGTGTGTGTGTGGTTGTTGGAATGGAAAATTGTTTGCAGAATGTTTACCATATAACAAATACAATGTGGGATATTTTTAAAATTCTGATGTTTTAATCAATCGCTGGTCGTGCTGTTGAAGAACAAAAAAAGCATTTCCAAATATTTTCTGTTCCACAATCCACTGCGATGATTCACCAGCATCAACATCATCATCATCATCATCATGTCAGCAAATAGAAATATGTTGACA
>NW_003532062.1:0-2108 GCF_000181795.1 Trichinella spiralis
CCCCCCCCCCCCTTATCAACGCTACTGCGTTCATCTAATAATAGCAATCTCGTTCTCCTCTAATGCCCGCCAACAACAAAAACAACCGTCAACCTTTTTGTGATAATCAAGTTTTAATTAGTTCCAACTGTCGGTGCCAGAGCGTGATTCCTATCAAATTAGCATGCTGTTTTGTTTAGAAATATATTTAAAATTAATGCACCGAGTTTATTATTGCTAAAACCAATTAATTCATTTCCAGCTAAGTTTAAGCATTTTATTTATGCAAAAGAAGCGCGTGATATGTGAGTAAGTTTTGTGGATTATTATTATTTTGAATTTCAAGCCGCATACATTTCAAAAGATCAAAAGTCTATCATTTTAATTATAATATTTTAACATCAACTATAAAGTTAGCAACAATTAAATGATAACCAATTAATTATAACATTATATTGAGAAAGTACTTGATTATCTCAATGTAGGCTTTGGAATTACTATTTATCTACAGTCTACTGTCATTGTTTGATTGTCTTTATTTCGGATAAATTTTATGTAAGAATTTGAAATTGTTAAAAA
The DNA here is from genome assembly GCF_000181795.1 of Trichinella spiralis. Classification (NCBI taxonomy): domain Eukaryota; kingdom Metazoa; phylum Nematoda; class Enoplea; order Trichinellida; family Trichinellidae; genus Trichinella; species Trichinella spiralis. The sequence continues at coordinate 559 of NW_003532062.1, forward strand.
TTTAAGTGATGGGAAATATTTCTATTCATGATATTGAAAATGCTATTCACGGTATGTTTGTGATGATTGTCATATAAATTGCAAATGACTAATTTAAGATGTTATCTTGGATTCAAATCCAAATACGCTAACCACAAGAGAAGTTCGAATCCAGCTTGAAAAGCAGTTTGACGAAAATTTGCATGACAAGTGAGCTACGGAAGTAAAGTATAAAAATAAAAATATGTTTTGCATTAGGCGAGTAATCATTGACGAAATAACCATGAGAATGTTGGTGAAAAAGTTAAAACCGATTGAAGAATTGGATTTAATAAATGAACAAAAAGGAATTGGATCCAAAATTGCGTCAACTTCAGAATCAAGCGACTCATCGGATGATGAATCTTCTGTTGTCCAGTGTTTCAACGAAGATGATTATAGTGATGACTCTTCAGACATAAGTATCTTTGATATCTTTTCTGAGGTAAACAGAAATAATGTACATAAGTCAGTTTCCTATAGATTTTTTAAAAATTAGTAGCATGGGATTTCCATTTCTTTTAAAATCTGAAAGCGCACTACTCATTTAATTGCATAATATATGTTGAATGAATGAAAATATTTATAACTTTTTACGCATTAGAACGTTTTCACTTAATGCAGTTTCATTGTTGCAATACTAATATTTTATATGAAAAGACATTTTTGTTATGACAATATATTAACATGATTACTCATATATTATGTGTAAGGTAAACAAAATTAGGGTTCAGAAGTAGGTAAAGAGAAATAGCTAAACGTTTAATTGCATTTCTTAATAAATTTTAGTATTTTTAATTTTTGAAAATGTTTTTATTTGGTAATGAATGACAACTTTGTTTTGATGCGAATTTATAGTTATGAGAGTTTATAGTCTTCATGGTTCTTAGAGACTTTGTAAATAAATGATTCAGTTATTTTTGTTGGATGGTTTTGAATTACGTACAGAATAAATTTATGAAGTAATAAAGTTTTAGAAAAACGCTAAATATCCATTTGCTTTGCATTCAAAATGTTGATGTTGGTTACTGTAGAACACGTTACCGTATACACATTTCAGGAACAAATTGAAATACTTTAGTGGAAAAATATTTTAAATTCTGAATTATATTTGACGTAATAGAAATATTAAAATGACATCTTTTTAATTAGTGCTCGTAAAATGCCACATGTGAAATAATAGGAAATTTATTAATGGTGAACTTTTTGTTGTCACTAAGAAGGAAAATGCGTTGCATTTTATTTAATATGCTTTGAAGGTGATATGACTTGATTTTTGTATTTTATGTAATTAATACCTTATAACAGCATTTATGAGAAAATTTTCAGTTTTGTTAAAATCATTTTGAATAACTATACACAGTTGTTGAACTGAGTTGTTCTGGTAGGATGAAAAAGAGGGAAATGATGCGGTGCCTTCATCATCGAACTCAAATCTGTCTCCCCCGGGACAGAAAATTCTGAGTTGGAAGATGAATGTTGGCACGAGGCTTCATTTGGAAGAACTCGGCTGTCGTCAGAGAAGCAACAAA
>NW_003532062.1:2770-5222 GCF_000181795.1 Trichinella spiralis
GATGTGAAATATATATATTTTTTAGTGATATATCTTTTTCAAGTGGGTTTTTTATTTTCATTTATTTACAACTTATTTTTAAATGAATAGAATTTTACGATTTTAAGAAATAGAGTAAGTTGGATTGAATTTAACATTTAAAAAAATACTTGGTACGTCATTTATTTTAAATACTTTTTTATGACATAAGCACTTGATTTGTTCTCTAAAGTGTAAATTTAAGCTTCTCAGTTTAGTTAATGCAAAACGGAAGTCACTAAAAATGACGATGTGTTATAAATTTTCTAATTTTTAAGCTTTAACATTCTTCACGCAGATGCAGGTTATGCACGCAGTTGAAACTTTAGTATTAATTGTACCAAAAGAGGTTGTTATAAAATGTTTTAGCATTTTTGCAGTTTGAACTTTTATAATCATTTTTGAAAAATTAAAACGGTTTATTTATAATAAACGTGACATTACATGAGATAATAATTTTGTTTGAAGTATGAAATTTAATTTCATTCGTAATAAATACTGGTAACTATTAAATAATTATAATTGCTGATAACTAGACCCCGGATTTTGCCATAAATGCCTTTTTCTGCTTTTTTTGATGATTTTTCCATGATATTGCCTTTTTATGTCATTTTTGATAATTTTTCCATGACATAGCTTTTTTTATAATTCAATGCAAAATTGAACTTTGCCCAGTATTATGTATCACGAAGAAATCTACTAGAGAACGAGTTCCAGAAACAAGTTAGATCAGATTATGTAGTATACAGTTCAGAAAAGGAGGAAGTTTAGTTAGTCTCTGTGTGTATGTTGTGAGAATCGCGTGTGTATTTTATATTTCCTGAATAAAGATATATTACACGTTGGTGAGAACACAATACCCAGGCTAGAGTTGTGATGGAAAAAAACTGTTTGGGGTGGGTTGCCGCCATGCTACTGTCGCTAGGTGGCGCTGGCGGTAGCTGCTATTGTTTTCTTTCTGGACAAACCTAAACAGGGGGTTCCCACGATTTCTGTTTGTTACAAAGAGTAAATAAAAAGCTAAAATCACTAAAAAATATGTAAATAAAAAGCGATGGACTGAGCTAACGTTGCCATCCATCAGTCATTCAAAATTTCTACTTCTTGAGAAACGTAGCGAAACACTAGTGGATTAGTTGCAAGTTTTCGACAAAGTAATGGATGATGATATTCAAAAAATTCCAGGCAAAGTAGGTGAAGATATGTACAAAGAAAATGCGATAAACTGATTTCAGCTAACAAAGATCTTAGAGAAATACAAAGCATAGCAGAAGTCTTCAAAGGAAAATCCAATGCACAACTTATTGGTATGAATATTGATTGAGTCTGCGGTTTGCTTCAAATATGCACCAGTGACCTTAGCTGAGGTAGAATGAAGTTTTTTGCAGTTAAAGTATATTTTTTCGGACAGACGACATAGCTTAACACCAGTTAACTTGAATGAAATGCTTGTAATTATGTGCAACTAGACATGACAACCCATTTAATACAATATATGTACCATTTCCACCATATTTAGGCAATACAAATATTTGCCTTTTTTTAAAATAAATGCCCTTTTTTTGCTTTTTTTGTAATTTTATTTTGCCTTTTTGCCTGCCTATTTCAGAGATTTTAGTGCCTAAAAATCCGGGTTCTACTGATAACATTCATTTATCATTTCAGTGTATTTAAAAAATCAGCATTAGTATGTGGGTAGTATTATATTTGTTGCTTTGTCACTACATATGACTATGTAAATTGGTTCATTAATTAGCTGTAAATTAAATTTATTGTACAGTAAAATGTTTTTCTGGTACTCTAGAATTTGAAATTTTTTCAGATGCGTCGTTCAGAACTAGTGCGGAGAATGTGGGAGATTATTAAAGAGAGGAATTTATTGGAAAATGTGTTTTCTTATAGGATAACTTTGAATCTATGAATTTGCTCGATCCAACAAATCGTGCGTTTGTCGTATGTGACACTCCTTTTGAAAATATTTTCATAAACTTAACTGGCTGTTGCTTTTACCCAAAGATGATTCTTTTTATATTCATTAAAAGGCTTTAAAATTAATTAATATTAATTTACTATGATACCATTATGTCCCAAAATTTTCACCTGTCCGATAATATATGTTTCTGAGAAATTGATCATACTCCCCTGTTTTTTGACATGATTGTCTGTGGCATGTAGTTTTCAACCCCGATTTATTGACAACATACCTTCCTCCAAACATCAATCGTAGGTTAAAAAAACAATATGATTAAGATGTGTACTTAATATGGATCCTTGTGACTGAGCATGATGATATAATTTTGCTACATCTCACGAACTCGATATTATATATTGCCCTCGATTTCAAATTGAAATGTCTGACATTACATGAGTGCTGACTGCCTCATGTATCTTTCATGCACGCGTGTTTACCGCTCTGACCATGATAAAGTATTTG
>NW_003532063.1:0-3919 GCF_000181795.1 Trichinella spiralis
AATTTTTCCTTTACCGACTCGCATTTTTTCACCAATTAAAATGCAATTGTGAAGGCACGGAATGCGACCAATGTGACCACCATGTTCGCTGATATTCGTGCAACGATCAGTAAAAGCTGCCGGTCGAAAGTACAAATCTTTGTACTCTAAATATTCCCAATTGGCGCCATAAATGTATGACATACAGCTATAACAATTGATAGCTCCTAAATTAGAATAGAATAGAAAAATATATGTTGAAAAAATTTACATAATAATAGCAATAATAATAATAATGAAAGCTACAGCGTTGCGAAGCAACATGCACTATTGTATACATATATATATATATATATATATATTCCACCACCCGCTCGCATATTGGAGCAAAGTTTAAAATCGATTGCTCCAAATCGACGGGGTCCCGGCATTTTTCAATCACTGACGTTGTTCCTATTTTCCAACTGAGCTGCTTCGTCGGATGAAGCTGAAACGTTAAGCTCATTGTCGACAGTCCATAGGAACCACCCAGTCAGTTTCCGGCTCGACTAACCGATTAATCACAAATTCACGTTAGCATAATTTCAAAACGGCAAACAATCAACAACCAACATTCAAGCTTGTAGAAATTGTTAAAACTGCAAATTTGGTAAAATGATTATTTCGAAACAAAAATTGAACACGTCATTCAATTTCTGAACAACAATATTCAATTATTGCATATTGATAATGGAAATTGTTTATTAATTAATTTTACTCTTCCAATTATACGTTTTCCCCAAATGATAACCGTAATCTGATAGTGGATCAATTGAGAATTAACTGAATCATCCATCCAGTTGATAAAAAAAAGAAAGAAAATATTTCGCATACTTTCAATAATAAATAATTGTTGAAACATGATTATTGCGAAATACATCATGTACATTTTTGTATGATTTTTAATTTAAAAAAGACATATGTGTATAATTTATTAATAGTAAGAAAATTTCAATATTACAAAATGCAAAATAGCAAGTCAATTAAGAAGAGGTCAGCTTTTCCTATGAGAAGAGAGTATTATTGAAGTGGAAAAATTGAATTGTAAGCTTCAGATGATATTAACAAAAAAATACAATTTCCAAGTAAGTAAAAGATTACAATAACAACAACAACAAATGAAATATATAATAATGATAATGACGGGAGAAAATTAAAATTTTACAAAAGGATTAAAAAGTGACAAAAAATCACTTGCCACAAAGCCAATGTGCGCACTTTGTAGAGTATTAATATTGATTGGTTAATAAATGTAGCCACTTGCAAATGAAATATCTCTTTGTTAAAATAGTAACTTATACTCGATCAGATTTTAAAATGTAGAGTGTTTTTCATATAAAAGAAAATCGATAATTTTTTTTCTGTTTCCATCCTTCCTTATGTAGTGAAAGTATTTGAAATAAAAGAACAAGAAGAGTAAGAAGAAGAAGTAGAAGAAATAATATAATATTGCATAATTTCATAATAATAATAATAATAATAAATCGTGGTCAAAACAAGCGACCAAGCGAAACAACAGTGGAATAGTTGGAATTGTTGGTGTGAACAAAAAGTGAATAATCAAAAATGATTGCAGCTGTCGACAAGCAACAATGATGCGCTTTCAAAATGGCATAACAAAAACCACAACCGCCGTTGGCAATGTGCTTTAATTTTAAAAAAAGAAGAATAAGCAACTGAAGCAGAAAAGTATTTTCAACATTGGTTGCTTGCTTGCAGCATTTTGTAGAAAAGAGATAAGCAGAAAAAAGCACAACAACTTCAATTTACTCATCCCTCAATATTGTAATTTGGCAATCGCATTCAATTAGTCACTCGACAAACTAATCTGACAATGAAAACTAAAATAAGAAGAATAAGAGGAAAGAACAACAATCGAACATATGCCTGAAGAAAAAAAAAGCATTATAATAAAACAAAGCAATTATATGTATATTAACATCTGAAGAGCATTTTCCTCACGTCTGGATCAAGCAAGCTGAGAATGTGAAACAACAAACTTATTTCATCAACAATTACTTTACATTATTCGGGAAGGAATATTCATTTCATGAAATCTATTGGAATATTAATTTCAATACTACTAAATTCAACAATAACCCCTCCCCCTCTCTTATCTTCAACTTTTGACACTTTATTTCCATCTATTAGCATGCATTTTTATACGCTGCCAAATTTGGGTGATTTTTTGTCCATGAAATAAATTAATTAATTAATATTTCAAACTGATTTTCAAATACAAAAGGAAAAGTATTCACAAAACACACAAATCGGTGAATTGATAATTTTGAAAATTAATTGAATCAGTTTCAATGATCTAATTGCCCTATAGAAAGCTAGCCAAATGAGAAAGTTTTTCCAAAACTGATAAATAGATGTATGGATGGATGGATGGTTAAATGGACGGACGGACGAATGGATGGATGGATGGGTGGTTAAATAAATGTGCTAAATGAATGAATATGAATGGATGAATGAAAAATTTTGAAAATCCCTGACCCATCGAATTTCAATCAGCCGCCGAGGAATAATCATTCATTATTAAAAAAGGAAGACAACGATCAGTGTCAATTGTTTGTGTCAATTTAAATGGAAATGTCAAAACGATTTTTTCACCGCATATCTGCTCTCGAAAGTCACAAGTTTCGCTCGCATTCAGTAGTTATTAGCCTGAAAGCTACCTGATCAAGCTGTTAGCTGGCTGGCTTTAGTAGCGCAAGTTACCACTGACTAAGCCCAACCCAAATGTTGTTTGTTGTTTTGTCGAACAAATTTTATGGGAAATTATATTCACATTAAAAATAAATAAATAAATCACAACTTACCGGCAGATTCGATGAGCCAAATTTGAAAGCAATTGAAAATGGCATAGAACCAGTGGAAAAGAGAACCAGCAATTTTCATCTTCATCATGTCAAGCTTTAATCGAGATTTGGGTTGAGCAGAAGAAGGATATTTGTCCAAAAATGAAATCAAACGAATAATTGTAATAATGTGGATTCAATTTGCTTCATTTCACAACAAACAGTTGATAGATTCCCAATTCTGCCGTATACATCATCATCATCACAACAATAACATCAACAAATACCATATTCTCCAGTAATTAATAAATGATTCATAAAAAAAGGAGAAATGAAAAAAATTTTTTCGTTCCCATTCACTCTTGTTGTTGCTTATTCTTCTTTTACGTTAGCGCTTATCCAAGTGTTGAACACGTTCTGTTGTTGTTGTTATTGCTGCTGTTGGTGGTTCAGTATTTCTCCAGTCAAGCGTGCCGTAGTCGTCAACTGCGGCAAATCTGCTTTCCAGATTGAATTTCAACGTCCAACTTATTCCCTCTTCTTCTTACTTTTCAACAACTTTTTCAAACTTTTGAAGAACAGCAAAAGTGAAAATCAAATCAGCCGCCACAAGCCACAACTGCAACCAAAAGCAAACCAGATTTACAGAATACGTAAGCTTGCAATTATTGCTGACAGCCGATCGGCATTTGAAAATCACCGAAAGCGACAAGCACGACGCTCAACGGTGAAATTTTGAAAATGCACCAAAATAAAACAACAACAACAACAACACAACCAACTACACAAGCAAATATCCAATAATAATAATAATAATAGTAGTATTGCTTTCACTGGGGCTATTCACAACCACCGAGCAAGCAATGATAATATTAATAAATATGACTGGCGAGAATGTAAATAAAATCTCGCCCCCGGAAAGGTGCAAAATCCCGAGCCTTGATGATGCAGATGATACGAGAAGAGATCGATGAATAAATAATGTTTGTCGAATTTTTGCAAATTCAAGCGTCCAGGAACGAATCCGAACAAAGTGGTCGATGGACAAATTGGTCATTGTCGTTTGCGGGATTGATGGTCCGCCCGCTGGGGCAAGG
>NW_003532064.1:0-3031 GCF_000181795.1 Trichinella spiralis
AAATGCTGTTCAGAGATTCGCATTAGCATCAGCGATCACAAATTAGCCCGAGTGGGAACGTAGGAACAGAAGACAACAGAAAAGCTTCTCAGTCATTTAGCAGCAGCAGCTGAACACGACGATGGCCATCTTGTCGTTGAAGGTGCGTGTAGCTGAAAAGGGAGTTCTGAAAACGATCCAATTCGACCCAACCACCATCGTTTACGATGCGTGCAAAATTATCCGCGAAAAAATCCTGGCCGAAGCTCCAATTGGACCTCGTAACGGATTGTAGTTTTTCTTTTTCGTCCGCTTCAATTCAACCCGCGATCTTTCAGCCAAAGATTATGGTCTATTTTTGGCCGATGACGATCCGAAGAAAGGGGTTTGGATGGAAAATGGCAAAACACTGGAATATTATCTCATACGATCTGGGGTAGGAATTGGAATATGTGAAAATTATTATTGTTGTTAAATTTTTCGACTGACAAAAATGATCGATGATATGATATGTTTTGAGGATCTTTTGGAATATAAAAAGAAAATTCGTACATTGAAAGTGCGCATGTTGGACGGAGCGGTGAAAACACTGATGGTTGACGATAGCCTGCCGGTTGGCCAGCTGATGATTGTCATCTGCGCTAGAATTGGTCGGTCGTTTGAGGTGGCATTTGGTTTCGGTTGTTCAATTGTGATTTTTTTTTCTCTCCCCCCCTCACAGGAATTACAAACCACGACGAATATTCTTTGGTTCGGGATTTGCCCCACGAGACGGAAAAAGTGAACACTTTGAAAAAGGACGACGTGAACAAGTTGGGCACGTTGACTTTGGGTCGGTCGAAAGAGAAAAAGATGGAACAGCTCCGCAAATTGTTGCACACGGACGAAGAGTGTAAGTTCAGAAAAGAAAACATATTCCAACTGCTGCATTAATTAATTAATTAATATGTTGTTATTCGATGATGACGAACAGTGAATTGGATCGATCATTCGAAAACGTTGCGAGAACAGGGTGTGGACGAGAATGAGACGGTTTTGTTGAGACGAAAATTTTTCTTTTCCGATCAGAATATCGACAGCCGTGATCCTGTTCAATTGAACTTGCTTTACGTTCAGGTTTGAATTGTCAACGTTTATTTGCATATGCAGCGATGGACTTTTGATTATTCTAGTGTCGTGATGGAATTTTGGACGGCACGCATCCTGTTACGAAAGATGAAGCAGTGCAATTTGCCAGTTTCCAATGTCAAATTCAATTTGGTGATTATGTTGAAGCGAAACATCGGCAAGGATTTTTAGAGTAAGAGATAATAATAATAATAATTTCGGTCGCGGTTTGTATTTCTTTTCTCAAACTAATTTCTTCTCTCTCTCTCTCTCTCTCTCTTTTGATACAACAGCTTGCATGAATTTTTGCCCAAAGATTATGCCCGTTCCCGAGATATTGAAAGACGTATTTATCAGGTATTTTCTTTTGTCTTTATTTATTTCAAATAATTAATTGGTAATTGTTTTTTTCTTCCAAGGAATACCGAGGTTTGAGAGGAATGCCCGAAGTGGAGGCCAAAGTGGAATACGTGAAACGATGTCGTGATTTGAAAACTTACGGTGTAACATTTTTCTTGGTCAAAGTATGATGCTACAATCAATACAAGCACTGTTTGATTGATATTGTAAAATATGCACTCGGTTTTCCAGGAAAAAATGAAAGGTAAAAATCGTCTGGTGCCGAGATTGCTCGGCGTGAACAAAGACTGCGTGATGCGCGTCGACGAGAGAACCAAAGAAGTATTGAAAGTCTATCCACTGGAACAAGTGCGAAGATGGGCAGCGTCGCCGAATACATTTACATTGGTAACTATTTTCACTTTTTAATTAATTTATTCTCTTCAACTTTTTTCCTCTTTTTTGTTCAGGATTTTGGCGATTATCAGGATGCGTATTATTCTGTTCAGACGACCGAAGGCGAGAAAATTGGTCAACTAATCGGCGGTTATATTGATATCATTTTGAGAAAGGTTCGTCTGCGTGTGTAGTACAGTGATGGGGAAATTTTGAATGAAGATGATGATCATTTTTCCATTTTAGAAAAGAGCGAAAGATCATTTTGGAATCGAAGGCGACGAAGGTTCGACAATGCTTGAAGATGTGGTCACGCCGGCGAAGGCTACACTAATGTCGCATGGTTTGATAAAGGAAAATTACGGCTTGGAAGGGAACGTCGCTATGCCAGCTATCATTCGACCAGGAATGAACGGTATTCATTTTATTTCAGACATTAATTATCAAGTATTGTTTTATTTATTTTCTTTTTCACTTCTACAAATGAATATGCAACAAACACAACAACTCTAATGGATGAAATTGAGAAAATTGAAACAGCACAATATTATTATTGCCATGCCATGTCCATAAATTTTATTGTCTATCATTTTTCTCTATGGATGTTGTATTTTTGCATTTTTTTTCCTACTTGATTGTAGGTGAAATTCCATACAATACTGGCTCTTTGCAACGTGCCCAATTTGGGGCTGTCAGCGGTCAAGTTACTAGTGCTACTATGGCAATGGTAAGTTTTGTCATTGTGTGTGAAAAAAAAAATATATATATTTATTTATTTATTTATTTATTTGTTCACTTACTTGTCTGTCTAGGGTCAGAAGCCAAAAGTGATGGATATGATGACCAGGTCGCAACGGGCACTGATTGGTACAATTGAAGCGTCGATTAGGAATGTTGAGCGAGTTGAAGAAGATTTGAGAAAGAAAGTCGAATTTCCACAGTTGGGTGATGATTTGGTATGTGCTGAAGTGTTCGTTGCTTGATTATAATTAACCTCTGCTGAAATTATATATATATATAATTGGTTAGGCGTCGAAAAAATGGAAAGTTGACGAGATGGACGTGCAGAAACAATCAGTCACCGACCATCTGGCTGCAATGGGTGCTGCAACTGCGCAAGTGATCAAACTTACCGGAGGTATAATTATACTGCTGGCTTGTTTTCTTTTTTATTTTCAACTGTGTACATTCGAATGATCGATCAACCTTT
>NW_003532065.1:0-2273 GCF_000181795.1 Trichinella spiralis
ATTCGGCTTCCGTTATTCGCTTCCTGTCGTATTAGACAAAATCTATACAACTAAAAAAAATTTATTACAACAATTCTCTTACAACTGCACTAATTGCCATTGATTTGTACAAAAATCCTTGTCGACTATAACGATTGCCTTCAAATACGTAAAATTCACCATCTTTACCAACTTCTCCACCAATTGCTCTAAAACAGAATAATAGAAAATTAGCTAAAACGATAAACAATTCGAAATAAATAAATAAATAAATAAATACCGCACAGCGTCCAAGTCAAAAAGCTTTGCTGGTGGTCGTGCTTTACGTTTCTTGGGTGCATCCGTCTCTCCCTGAAAATTAAGTTGCTTAATGCATGATTAGATCAAAATTTTTTTAAATATTACTGCAGAGCGCATTGCACCGCGCATTCGAGTATAGTCGATCCTGGGAATCAACTTTAAATGTATTGACTTTTGAGATAAATCTACCCAATCAACCTAAAAATAAAATACATTTCCACAATAAACATTGGAATAAAATTTTATAATGTAATCTTAAAACTGTATATGTTAATAACATTTTCAAACTAGTACTTTCTTATCCAACTTGTCACAACAACGCTCCGCAATTGCAATTGCAGAAGTGAATATCTTACTAAGAATTTTTTATCGTACTACTTAAATAAAAGAATACAACATTCAAACAAACTTTTTAATCAATTGTATTCAGACAATTCAAACTTGAAAATCAATAAATATTGCAACACAAGCAAGTTACTGTTACCAGTTCCATTAAAAATACTGTCATTACCTTATTCAGTAATAGCAGAAAACAATTTTGATTTTACCTGTGCTATATCATCTTTGTAAACTGAACGCTTTACACGAACGAACACGCCTGGCTTTAGAGCAGATGTATCTTTGATAACTTTAAATACATCGGGCGTTTCTTTTATTGGGACCATCTTAAAATTACAGAGTTAGTTATATATATAAACAGTGCACACTGTTAAACAAAATAAACTGCAAACATAAATAAAGAAACTCACGCGAACATTATTTTTGTATAATGTAGAAACTCCTTCAATAGCTCTCATCACATGAGGCATTTTGTAAGCTTCAATATAAATCATGCCTTTCAAACCTTCTTTGACAATAATCGATTTGATAAGCAAAGGCTAAAACAAAAACGAAAATGACTCATCGAACAAAATAACGAAATAGCATAAACTTACATTCTCAGTATTTTGATAGGCAAGAAATTTACGCATTAAAAGCATGCCTGTTGTCTTTTCTTCGCCAATACGACATTTGATATACCACAAATTGGGATCCCTTAAAATTTAAAAATTATCAAATTTTATTTAAAAATTTTTTTTAAGCACTAGTAAATATAAAGACTAAAATTCCATTCACTTACGACGCACAAGGCAAAAGCCCTTTTTGTGTTATATCATCATAGATGCTCTCGTCAATTGAAGCAGAAGTATTATAACTTCGACTGTATTTATTCTTGAAGTACTGGTTTATTTCATCTTCGGTCATATCTCTTAAATCGATCGCATAATGAACGTTATTGTTTCAACTTTTTCAAAGCTTTTATCATGATAAAGTTTACTTCCAAATTTGAGCACGGTGTCTACGCCTTTCATACAGCCTGGCAGCAGCTAAAGCTTCTTCAGCTTCTCGTGCCTCGTCTTCCATTCCTTCTTCGGGCTAAACATAACAGGAACATTACATTACAAAAATACTTGAAGAAAATATAAAATTTATTATTACCAATTCTTCTTCGTCATCGTCATCTACTTCTACTTCGTCAAGAAAAAATTCCCTGGCTGCACCAAATCGTTTTTTCTTAGGTTGTTCATCTTCCTCTTCGTCGTCATATTCCTTACATTGCAAAATAGAAACGTTCATTCGTATGAAAAACAATACAATTTTAGAAAAGAACCTCGTCATCGTCATCATCATCATCATCATCGCTATACTTCTTTTTCCGCCATTTAGAACGATCTTTTGAACGACGTTTACTGACCTGCTCGTGATCAGATAACTAAACGAATATAACATTGCAATTAATAACAAATAAAATGCATTTTATTTATACACCAACTTACAGATTCTTCTTCGTGAATATCTTCCGCATCGACTCCACTTTCAGGATAATCAACGTCAGAATCTTCCGACATTTTTAAAGATTATTCTGCGCGTGGATATGAAATACTTGAACAAAATGTTAAACAAACTAAAAAAATGGCAATGATTCCAACTCCGACAACGCCTTTACCAATTAA
>NW_003532066.1:0-2471 GCF_000181795.1 Trichinella spiralis
AAAATAATAGTGAAAATTATTTGAGTGAATTCGAACAACTACTAGATGAAGTAATCATTTATAGAATCATAAAAAATAATTCATCCTGATTGATCATTTTAATATTCAGTTTTTCTTTTAATTTTTGACAAAAAAGTTATCACTGAATATCATGCTGATGTTCAGACAAATTTTCTAATTAATTCTTATAAATTATCCATATTTGTAAAATAATTTTAAAAAATTAATTTTAAATTACATTAATATTAAACTTCTGTTACAAAAAATGTATTATATTTTAAAAATAAAAAAAATAATGGTTGCAGTAAAATAAATAATACCTGCTTTGCAAATTTAATTACTGTAGCATACTGTATTAGTGGCATATGGCAATTCTTTTATGACGTGTTGTGTCTGTTTTGTTCTTGTAATTGTAACTGTGGCATAGAAAATATTTTTCTTTTAATTTGTATTCAATTTTAACTCGACAACTTTTCATTTGTTTTCTGATTTGTTATTTTCACAGTTTTGTTTACTACTCGTTTGTGTTTTGTTATTGTTTATTAGCTTTTTTCGTGGCGCACCGTCAGGATGGGTCGGCGTCTCACATCCACTACTAAAGGCGGTCGTTATATGAATCCAGCTGATCAGGCTCGGAAAATAGCACGAAAGAGGGAACTAAAGAAAAACAAAAAGCAGCGATGGATGGTACGGCAAAGTGTTTTGCGCAGTAAAGATCCACAAGAAATAATCAAAAGTTTAGAAGCTTTGGACGCTGTTGGTAAGATTTTTTCAGCAGATTATTGCTTAGCAGTGTATTAATATAAAAGAAATAAAGTTTTATTATTTATTTCCTTTGCCTATCAGTACGTTCGCATTCCTTCTTTTTGTTTGCTATCTCAAAAAGTAGTTTTTAAAAATGTAGGTAGCTGTTTGCTACTTGTTTTGGACATTTTAAGAAAGAATTTAGACGAATTAATCATGTGAATTTAATAATCTTTTTAGTACAATGCGTTTTTTGTTATTCTAATTTATTACTTTGCTTTAGAACTAAATTATGAAAATCCAACCACTCTCAATGAACGGGTTTTGCAAGACAAGCGAACCAAACTACGTGAGACGTTTTACCGTATATTGGGAATGTATAAGAAGATGAATGAAACTGAAAATTTGGCAAAGCTGAGGAAGTGAGTTATTTTATTTTATTTTATTTTATTTTATTCATATATTATATGTATTATAAATGCGTCAACATTATTTTTACACTTTTGTTTCTAGAATGCTCCATGATTATGAGGCCAAGCGACAATCGATGGAACAAAGCTATAGTACGTATTGCTTAACTTTTTGTTTTTTTAAACATAAAGCTGTTGTGAAATTTTGATGAGGAAAATGTTTTGTATTTGATTTTTTCCATTATAAGACCCAAAGACAATTTCATGTGTATTTGGAATGAATGTATTATAATAGAATTTTTGTTTGCAGTGGCGGCAAAGATTGCCGCTGAAATGGATCCATCGGAAATTCCGCTTCCGGAAAGTGAGCCATTGTTTAATGAAGGATTCAGAGGATATGATTTTCAGAATATTCCGACTTCTTCTGTAACCAAAATGTGAGCTCTCTTTGTGCGTTTTGTTACTGCATGAGTGTATTGTTCAAGATGTGAACAGTAAAACATTTACTTGGTTTTTATTTCTAGGAATGTTCGGCTGCGAGGTCCAGGTATACCACCTCAACCTCCTCCTCATTATGACGCATATCGTAATCTAACTTTAACGATACCTCTGATTGATGAAGAACTGCAGTTGCCACCCTTTATTGTCGACGAATCTGATGAAGATGGTAAATTGGCAAATAAATGTTCAATATTTTTTATTGATATTTTTGTATGCATGGTTTCGAATGTTTTGTCATAATGTCAGAATAATGAAAAAATATGCTATTTTGTCGATATAAAATAAATTTTCTACATTGTTTTGATTTTAGATCTACTAGATCCAGCACCAGTAGTAATTCAAGGTGGTCATGCTAAGCAAGCTCCACCACCACCGCCTCCGCCGCCACCCCCACCTCCACCATCTTCACAGTCATCAAATTTTTATTCGGCTCCTGCTTCACACAGTGATTTTTCCATTTTTTAATTAATTTTTTAAATTTAATTACTTGTACTTTTTTAGAAGAGCGACCACACTTATCGAAAAAAATGATTGGTCCTGTTGTTCCATCTTCAGTCAGTTCTAGGGAAAAGTATGATTTCGGAAATGCTCAGAATTGAGTATAGCTGTTTTTGAATTTTTAAAATAATTTTTGTATTTTTAGAAATCCATCTGTTGTATATTCTGGTGCGGTAATTCAAGCGAAGCCCCAGCTAAGAAATATGATGCAAGAAGCAATCCGACTTATACCGACTGCAGTTCGAATGAAGAGAGATAAGGAACAGCAGGGTAACAAAAATGCCAATGCAGCCGGAACTACTGTAGCAGGTTGTTATT
>NW_003532067.1:0-2380 GCF_000181795.1 Trichinella spiralis
CAACCAACGGGTGATACGTATACAGAAAAAAATTCTTTATGTATTCTTTCAAGCACACGGAAAATGATCAAATGTCATACTGTAATACATGTTGATTGGTAGGTTAGTTTTTGTTCAGTGTGTCGCGGAGAGGAAAAAGGACAGCTTGGAAAGCCAATAAAATGGTAACGTCTGCTTTGGGAATCCAACTGGCCGTCCGGTTGGAACGAGCTGTGCTAGCTAGCATCATCGACCCGGCAGTTGTCACATGCAAGCACATTTGAGCTACGCGAAATTTAGATTTATCGGCAAACGCACAAAGACAACGCACACGCACATGCAAACAAACACACTTGTCAGATCGATATTTTTGGTCAGTCGCTTTCTCATACACTCTCACCGTCGACCCTGCTATGGACAGGTCGAAACAGCATTTAATTTAAGCCAAAGGGAATGATGGTGGTTGATTATCTCAATGATGACAGTTGTATCTTATTTTAATTTCACACGATGAAAGTGAAAATTATCATTTGTGAACATCATCACATGAATATAGTGTGTTTATTGTTATTATTATTATTATTATTACGCTAGTGTGCACAGCTAGAGTAGAAGGATGCGAATAATGGGAAATGTGTGCGCAGGAGAGGATGAGGATAAGGAGTAGGGACTATAGCATTTGTGTTTTTTAACTTTCAGCAGTAAAAAAAAGAATAATGTACGCACAGACATGAACACAAAAAGAATCAATGTTCAGGAAGTTGCCGATCAAGAGTCTGATTAACGCTGAAACGAAAGTGAAAGCGGTCGGCATGATTTGCTGCTAGTTCAACAGTGACAAAGCTGTTCAAGCGGAACGCGTGACCAACCCTTGCTAGCTAGCATCAAGGTTGTCAACATCAAGCAGCTGCTTTTTTTGTTTTACAAATCTTCTTAGTCTTAGTGCATGATGATCACTGTGAAAGTGGAAAAACTGTGAAACAGCAGAGTTCTTATGCAATATCGTTAGAATTATGTAGAAGAAGAGGAGAAATTTCTAGAAGAGAATGTTTGTTGTTTGTTTTACATTACGAGTAATCGAACGTAAATTTGATGAATTATACGATAATGCATAAACTTTGTTGCATTTCTGCGCAAATGATGTACGCAACGGATAACTAGCATCCGATCCAATGGTAGCATGAGCAAGCAAGAAATATTCGTGAAAGAATTGATAATTAGAAAGAGGAGGGGGATTCTGTTCATTCTGCATGCTTGATTGTGATGCACCTCACCGATCGATCGAAAACAACACAAACCGTCGTCTTGATTGAAGCGGAAATGAAATTTCAAGTTGTTTTTCTTCTGCTTGCGTTCAGCTTCGCCAATGTTGAATACGAAAGCATAGGATTTTTTAAATCTGTATTTTTGTTTTCTTGAAAGAAAGAAGTGTATTCTTATTGTAAATCCCATTACAGGAGGTGATTAATATTCATACAGATTGTTCAGTGCTACACATCTATCTTGTTGAGAAAGTTGGGAATTGTTTTGTTCAACAGTGTTCAGGCATGGTATTTTTGCATGCATGGCTTGCTAGGGTGCATTTAAAACTAGAAAATCATCATCTGCTTTTGACAAACTCCAACAACAGTAGTAGTAGTAGTAGCGCCCACCGAGCTTAACGATCAACACAAAAGTGCCCCTCCTATGGACACGGTCGATCGATATCAATTACGCGGCCAATTTTCGCGTTGCTTTCACGTCGGAAGCTGCAAACTCCTTGGCCGTTCTTGGTTCCTAGTAGCAGCTAATAGCGCGCGCGCGCGCTCAGAACTGACCATACACACATAATACAGCGCATTTTCTCAACAATAATTAATAAGAAAGATGGAAAAAGTTAACAAAAACAGAATGAATGAAAGCAAATAATAAGCCGGTAAATGAAAAAGGAGCAGCAGCAACAGCAACACGAGAGAATACGAGCGAAAATTTAAAAAAAAATGCGCATTTGGATAAAATTTAAAATATATTCTTCTTACTTGACAGTCTTTGCACGTGGTCACCGGTGAAAACTGATCCTGATTTGTCGGCTGGCAGTTCAGGCTAACCTGAAGCAAATCTGTAAAGCGGCCAAAAACACGATCGACAAGCCTAAAACGGCCAAAGAGCCGATCGTAGCAAAGCCGACATCCGTTCGAATTGGCTTGTGCAAGTAGGCAGTCGAGGGTGTCATCGGATAGGTGGGCCAGACGGGTACTTTGATTCAGCATGTCGGTGATGTCTTTTTCGTTGAACACGTTCAGCTGAAACAGTTGGTAAAGAGGCACGTCGGCCTGTTGGTCTGACGAACAGAGGTCAGCGGCGCCATTCCAATGCAAATGGCGCAACTGTTGCAAACGCAACCTCGGTCCCACTGAGCACA
>NW_003532068.1:0-1184 GCF_000181795.1 Trichinella spiralis
ATGGTCAAGAAAACGTACCGGGCGGTCACACGTAGGGGTATCGTATCAGACCAAATGTTTCCGCTTCAACTGGTCTTCTGTTATTTGTCGCGTTTAGGTTAACGGGCGATGCAAGATGCTTTTTCGTTGAAACCACGAAATTCTTGCACAAGAATAGTCAAGGGACGAGAATTGTCCAATTTGAGCATTGTTGTTTCCGTTGTTGGACCGTTGAAAAGTGACCAACTGGACATCTGAATTCGACCATCCACTGGGCCATGAAATGAACCGATAAGGTCAGAAACATTTGTCGTTAACAAAATGATAAATGGTCGACGGTAAAACGACACGGTCAGTCGTAAAAACTGACCAGTCAGGTCGCCGGCGGGGTGCTAGTGAAGCAGTTGTATAGCTTGTCCGTTGATTTTGACACCAATCGTCGTTGTGATTTTAATCAAGCTGTGGTTCTAATTAAGTTGCTAACTTTGACGAAGCCAACAGCTTTGAACCTTGAGAATAAGAAGATCTAGCAAAGGAAAACAATGAAAAGTTGAAAACTGAGAAGGCAACTCATCACCATGTCACCTATTCACACTTGTGTTCAGTCAACGTTTGTTCAAGTAGTGAACTTTGTTACAGATCCACAGGCGGTCATTTCACACCTACAATTCTATGCAAATCAAACATCTTTCACTCTTCCATTTATATTGTTTCAACTCTGTTGAATTGGTTCTAGATTAATTTCTTTCTCAAGGGTCGAATGAGGTTAACTATTTTCAAAATGACTATATATATACATATATATATATATATATAGACATAGCGTAGTTCACTGAAATTTCAACATTCAGTATATTTTTTATATTAATATTTTCACGGTGATAGTCTACTGATAATAATTGAAGTGTAAATGTATATATTTTGCTGGTGAATGATTGTTTTCTTGTAAAAGTTTGTTATAATTTTACTGGTTTGATGAAGATTAACTTTTGGAAAGAATAGTGTAAAAAACGATTGTTAGCTGTAAAGTGTTAAACTTTTTGTCAAACAATTTCCAATGAAATAGTGACAGGGAAACTTTATTTTGCTATTCATAATACACCAATGGAAATATTGAATTATTGTACTTGAATTTAATATTGGTAGAAGTGAATGGTAAAATTACGGATGATCGTATTGACCACCTGCTGATAAACAGTATGAAA
>NW_003532068.1:3153-5646 GCF_000181795.1 Trichinella spiralis
TTAAGCAGCCACCACAACACAAGTGTTTCTGCTTTTCTCACGTAACTGTGCGCAACGTTGCGTTTTCATTTGCTAATTTCCAATGTTGCGTTTCAAAGGTGAAATACTCTCCTATTTCAACAATTACCAAGCACCACCAATAAAATAGTTTTTTTCCAAACCAATTTCTAAATGCACCTTTGCTTCATATCATCAGTTTTATTCTTTCCATTAAACACCTTTTTGCAACACATACAATTTTACAATACAATTTACTTGCTTCTTCTGTGTCTGTTTTTTTTTTAGTTTTTGGAGCAGCAGTATACTTACTGAAAGTGTTGTTCTGCTGATTTTAATTAAACTTTGCCCTAACATGTACAGCAGTGAAAACTGATATGGTAAACACTTCATGTCAGCATAAGCAGCAAACATGAATAGGAAACAGTGTTTTCAGTTTTTTCTTGATTTTAATATTTAAAAAAGCATGATATTTGTCAAGTTGATCAATAAACAATGTTACCTAACCACGCACCAAGCATCATAGTAAATCAGTAGAAGCACAAACAGACAATTTTTGTTGCAAAAATGTGTAAGAGTATGCATGGTAAATGAATAAATAGATATTTCTTGCATGCACTAATAGCTGTAAGAATTAGTATTGTGATTTGTGAAAGTTGTTTTGTTGGAAATATGTAATCAATCAGTTATGATCTTATTTATTTGATCTGATCTGATCTGATCTTTAAGCTCAGCTAAGATTTTGGTGTTTTGCATTCCAAATGACGATTCAGTTTGAAGTTTTCAAGAAAACAATGAGTTATTAGCATTTTTATTCCACTTCACATGCTGATATCAGCTAACCTTTTTATTTTCTCATTACTTATTGTCTGACATTTTTTTATTTTGATATGCTTTATGATGGTAGTGCTTGTATTTTATCAACTGAACAATATCTGGAATTATTAATTTTCTGAACTGTTAGACTAATGTGAATTGTGAATGCTTACTGCAGCTGATGATTAGTAGCTTTTGCTTTCACACATCTCTGTCTGATGGCAATAACTGCGAGCGAGCAGCGGCTGAATTGATAAATTCTTTCAAATAAACTGTTCAATTCACAGTAAATCAAATTACTGTTTTTTAATTAAAAAAATATGATACAAATGTGAACCTGTGATAATTGAACTCGTTTGCAATTTTTTGATGTTGCTTATTCGACTTTCCTTTACATACTTTCCGAAAGCCGAATGCGAAGCAGCAGCTTTTGATTATTGCATATGATCTTTCCGTGGTGCCTCATCAAGTTGACAGGATCTGTAGCTTGAACAATTCAAGCGGCTAATTGTCGGCTGAACAAAAGGATTGACTACATATATATTTTTTCAATTTTTAAAAGAATCTTCCCACTGTTTTAGCTAAAATTTAACAATCAGAGAGATACTTATATATTTTTACAAATTATACTATATTCTACTCTATTATATTATATCGCATGATGCAATGAGATTCAAGCATCATATGTTATTGTTAACGATGTATATATATTCTTGTTTAAGTTTTTATGAATATTTTTCACAGAATCTTTTAAAATTATCATATGATATGATACATTATAAATAGTGGTGTGTGATATTCATAGATCAGCAAAAGAATGAATGCATTTTCAATTTGAGCAGTTGAAGCTATTTTCAGCAGATTTTTTTCATGAAACTATGACTATTCCATAAATAATAACTATAGATTAATTATCAGTGTCGAGACTGACTGGCGCCTTATGGTATATAAAAATCAAATAGAGCTGATCATAAAAAGAGAAAAAAAGATAATTATTTTCAAGACAGTCTAACAGTATTTGATTGTAAATCAGATTTTCACTGCAATGCTGATGGGTTTATTTTCTGAATGCTTCGATGAACAAATAATATAAATTTTGGAAACGAAGCTGTTTTTCACCCTCTATTGTGGCGCATTAATAGCCGGTCCATCAGTTAGTCAGTTGAGAACCATTGCCGTTTTCTTGAAAGCGCCATACGGCAAGAAGAGAGACCGCCACGCGCTAGATGACAGTGTTTCTTTTGTGATCATCGACAAATATTCTTCACCAATGCCGACTTAAAAACAATATCAGGTCAGCTTAGCACGTCGTTTATCATAATGTCCTCAATCATTTTCTTTCATTCATAAACGTCACTAGTGTTTGCACAATGGTGCACTTAATATACATATACATATATATATATATCTCTGTGTGGATGCTTGTATCCAATGCTTAATCAATATGTGCAAAACTTTGACAGTATTACCATTGCCATTTTAATATTATGCTTTATTTAAACAGCTCCTCTTTTTGTTTCACCATACAATTGTTATAATAAGTCACTGTATCATTGACCTAATAGATGTGGAAAACTTTTTCAAGCGATGCTTGATTTTCTGAGTTTTATCTGTGTTTTCAAATGAAGTTATTGCCGGTCGTGAGTATTTAAATAACAAAAAGCTAAAAATTTTGGTACA
>NW_003532069.1:0-1668 GCF_000181795.1 Trichinella spiralis
ATATTGTTTGCACAAAATTGAACAGCATAACAAGATTGAAATTTTTCACGTCATTCAGATGAAGAAAGTAATTTAAACCAAAATTTGAAATTTGAACCTTTTAAATTTGAAATAAATTCAAGCAGAATAATAATATTGAACAGAAAGGATTTCCTCTTTACTAATAAATGAATCAAAGTCAAACAACCAATTATTATTATTATTATTATTATTAGAAATTCAACTTGTGAACAAGCTGAACAACAGATAAACAACATCAACAAAATTATACACTTTTTGAATAATAAAAAATTTTCAAATCGAAACATATTTATTCCATGCTGACACTGAAATGTTGACGGTGCAAGGTTAACAATTGGCAAATTTGTACTTTGAAACTGTAATAAATATTAATGACAGTCAAAGAAGAAGAAGCACAACTGTTGCATTTCACTGCAACAAAATGGTTAATTTTCAAAATGACAAAACAATAAAAAATTAAAACAAATGCATTGAATTAAAACAAAATTATAAATGTTTCAATCAGCTTCAGCTCCAATTAATCAATCATTTAAAACCAATTACACGCAATTTTCCTATTCCTAAAAAGAGCGAGAGAACACATTCCTCCCCCCTCCACACACGTGCAATCATCATTTTTGAAACATCATACAAATTAGGATAAAAATTGCAAGTACGAACTTAATGGATAAATAAAAGTTACAACACAGTTCTTTGGGATAATATCACTTGTATCGACTAAAAATTGCAATTTCAAATGTCAACGGTTGAAAATCAATAAATAACTGGTAAACTGAATCAATTCACTTCAGTGCGTGTCATATTTCGAAATCACTAATAATATGAATTAATGGCCGTATTCAAGTTTCAGTTGTTTCTATGAATTATTTCTAACTTTCATCCACGAAACTTTCGACAAAATTACTGCAAATTGATAAGCTCTATAAATAAACAAATAATTGCATAGAGAAGAGAAAAATATTATTATGTATTACTATTATTATTTTAATTTATTTGAAATCATACTTTTGCTTTAGATAGAAATCATTATGAAAAATGAATGACCGTTTATTGTTGATAAAAATGCCGCGAAATAAATCAAGTAAATTAAAAAAAAATTTCCTCGGCAACAATAAATAATAATAACAAGTTATAAAATATCCAAAATAATATAAATAATCACTGAGGCAAATTTCAATAGTTAATATTATTAATATAATAGTTTCATAATAAATTTGTTAAAGTTTAAAAAATATATCGAGAAATATATGTATATCGTTTCGCTCTTTTTTCTTCACCAACCGACAACCGTTGATGACGAACGACAAGCTTCATTGTTGACATGCTTTACCATAGCAACGAGCAGAGAAAAGGTGGACAAAATGCACAAGGACAGAGTTGAATGTTTAAGATTGTAAAGTAGATGCACGCAGAGCAGCGGAGTTGCACAAAGCCACAGTCACAGGCACAGCCACAGTGACGGATGGAAGCGCGCAAATTGGATCGATGAAGCGACGGTGTCCACGGTCTGCTTCACGCATCCAGTGAAAGAAAATAAGCCGACGTTGGAATTGGCCAAATGTTATTGTCTCCGCTCTGGCCAGTCTGTTAACACGCCAAATGCGACCGCCCAATTGCAGGAGATGAGCCGTCTGGTCAGATGGAACG
>NW_003532070.1:0-2118 GCF_000181795.1 Trichinella spiralis
CGCCACTGGACAAAGGGCAACGCCGATGGCAACGCTGCCCCCATCATCATCACAACCAAATATTCCATAAATTTGGAATATTTGAAAAATAAAAAGAACTGCTCCCTCATCTTCCACATAAAATTAGTTCTTTTTTTTCAAATAAATTTTCATTTTCTTCTTCCACTTGTTCATCATTTGGCCAATCTTCGTGTTCTTGTGAAAACTTCTCTTCACAAAAACCGACTTTTTCTTCGACACCGAATGGACTTAAATATATTTTTCATTTATACGCATAAAAACAATAAAAAACAAATTCCCACAATGTTGAAATAATGAAATTTATCCCTTTTCCTATTACTAAAATGAAATCAAATGAGAAAATCAAAAATTACACATATTGACAAATTAAATTTCCACTGACAAAAATTAACACTGCCACCAGTATTCATGAGATCATTTCTTAAAGAGACGATATTGACAATTATTGAATTAGAAAATCAACAAAACGTTGCAAAATGCCAATGACAAAACATTATCGAAAAGTAGAAGAGATTCAAATTTAAACCACCTCAAAGAGTAATTAATGTTTAATTGTCTCTTTTTTCCACTGAACATATTGAACAACCGTTGATATTATCGATTATACATATATACATATTTTTTAAACTCTTTATTAAATTTTTGAAAAAATAAAAAAACATAACATTTTTACAGAACAACCTTTCATCTCGTTGAAAAAATATCTTAGAACAATAACTACAATTCTGTTATGATGAATTCGAATTATGAAATATGATATTTCAATTTCTATAAAATGAAATGTTTTCCATTTGAAATACTCTTCAATTTGATCATCTCAATTCGTCCATATTGAACAACCATAATGAGAAAAACATTAATTACTCTTCGAGGTGCTACACGTCAGATCAATACTAGAATACAGTAAGAAAAATTCAAGTTCATGCTTACCGTTTGCACGTAAGGCGGGCGGAGCAGCACTGCAGTTGAATTGAAAATGAAACAAATTACACCACTTCAAGTTTCGAATACCAACATTCGTGGAACACGTTGGTCAAATGTTGAGCCAAACAAATGGTCTGCTCCATGGCCAACGTAGGGTTGACATGAGACGCGTAGGAGGCTATCAGAAAAAAGCGATTGGTCACGAGTTCAGTATTTCGCTTTTTGGTCAATTTGAAAATGTCAAACCACCAACGCTTCATCTTGTGGTGGACAATAACATCCAATCGAATGATCGCAAACACATTAGTGTCGGTGCATTGGCAAAGCATATTCGTCCGAGTCAGTTGGGATTCTTTCCAGTACAACAATTTCAGCATACAGTCGTCGATCAATTCGGGCGGTCCAAATCTGATTTGCCAAGCCGTTCCAAGCAAGCCGAACAAACAAGCGTCGGCATCCAGATAGTTGCTGACCTCATACGTAGGGTTGACTAAATCCAGCCGACAAATTCCTTCCTCCAACACAGACGCCAAACTGTACAAAGTGTTCAGTTTTTCCCGCCCAATGTCGCGGTCGAATTTTTTCAATCCCATTTTAAAATATTTCTTCCCCCATCGGAATCCACAACCCCACCCAACATTCTGAAACATTCTGGGACGCCCACCTCCCTTGCCGGGGGGGAATTTTTTTCCAAAAATTTCCATCCCTTCCCTAAATGCGGGTAAAAATTCCCGGGCCCTCCCCCCAACCCCCATTTTTCAAATGGCAACAAATTCCCCCCCCAATTTTACCCCAAATCCCCGATCGGTACCTTTCCAAAAGGTTTGTTCTGCCCAGTTTGTATCCCCTGCTTTTCCTCCCGCAAGCAAGGGGGTGAAATTTGTGCAGCCGAAACTCCCCCCCAAACAATGAAATATATAGCCCCGTGGTGGGGAAGGGCAACCAAACCCGAAAGCCGTAAAACTGTCCCATTAACCCGGGTGGAAAGTAAGACGCGGTTGAAGCAGTGGGTTTCCGTGGGGTCTCGTGTGTTTTGGTTGATTTCAGAAACAACTTTCAACTGAACACCACATCCTGCTGTGGACAAAATCGACGTGCCAACGAAACAACGCCGTCAGCTTCCACGGATCCAGCGATCGCATCTCGACCATGAAAAACCGGCACCGTCGAAAA
>NW_003532071.1:0-1504 GCF_000181795.1 Trichinella spiralis
TTTGAAACGGCAGCGAGGGCAGAGCGGATGTTTGCGGAAGTTGTTGATGAATAACTGTTTACAGATAACGTATGGGGCTGGTGGTGAAATGCTGTGCAGGAGATATCGCAGACGAATGAGCAGCTATAACGGCTTGTCATCCATTGAGTTCTTTCGTTGGTTAGCTCGCAGGGATGCGCCGCAGGTACAGTAGTCGGAAGGTGGTGAAGGGATTAGAAAGGAATATTGTTGCGATCAGGATGTCACGGAATTCAATGATCGCTTCGTCAGGCATTGCGCTAACAGCCATGTAGAGTTTTCTACTTTCATCCACAACATTTTGGTATTCAAAAAATACTTCGAGGAGCTCGAACCATAGTTTAGGTTCCGCTGCGTTATAAGCCGGTACCGGCACGGTAGTCGGTGTTCTCTCCATCATCAAGGCGTGCAGTGTGGCAGTTGTACTGCGGTTTTGCGGCATTATCGCAGAAATCACTCACAAATCACCAATGTCGAGGAGAGTTAGCAAAAGTAAGTGAATCAATCACTGTATTTTAAGCAGATCAGTAGTAGCTACAATAGGAAAGGGGCGGTCAGGTACGTCGCGTACTGTCGTTCCTTATAATGTACTACGAAAATGAAAATAATAATAATTATAATGAAATGAAAATAATAGATTTCACTAAAATTATATGCATATATTAAATAATTATGCGAATCAACAAACAAATAAATGCCTTAACTTTTATATAATTTAGATAACAAATAAATAATGAATTAAATTTGAAGTTCGAAAAAACTAAATAGCGTAAAATTTTTCATTCCTAAAAATATACGTTTGAAAACAATTTTCTGCAGCTTAAATAAAAGCATATTATAAAGAGTAGTGCAATATCCAATTTGTCAGTTGAAATAAGCATTTATTCAACTACTCATTGCTCATATAACTAACGCGCGGAAAGCTCAGCGCACTATCACATTCGATAAATGTTTTAAAACGTTTGCCTACCCCTGACGATGGTCTATGATAACGACCACTATCATGCCTCAGCTCTGCTTCACAACAAAAAAAAGGGCGCAGCTGACGGTGAGAGTCAAACGACCAATACGTTCTTGTCCATGGATTACTGACGTGGAAATTGACTGGATGCAGCAATTGGCGCGCCTACTGTCAACATCCAGCACTTCATCCGTCCCGTCACGTTGTCACGTTGAACCTCTGTCACTGAAGGACAGTTTTCACTTGTGTCCTCAACGAGCATACTATTTGTTGGTGAGTGTGATTGCGTTTGTGTGTGTGTGTGTGTGTGTGTGTGTGTGTGTGTGTGTGTGTGTGTGTGTGTGTGTGTGTGTGTGTGTGTGTGTGTTAGTTTGTAGCTCTCTCCTTCTCGGCGGTTGCTCATTTTATTCTACTCTTGTTTAAATTGCTATATCTTGCATTTCATGATGTACTTGTCTCACAATGCTCAAAACCCCATCTGCGGCAACAGAGACAGCAGAAAGTAAGCATGGATGAAGGAAAAGC
>NW_003532072.1:0-2188 GCF_000181795.1 Trichinella spiralis
TTTAATTCCACCTATTGATTTATCAAGGTGAAATGTGCTCGTCGTCGGAAATCAAACCTTTCACAAATTTGATTTTATTATTTTCTCGTCTGATCGAATCGGATATTTTTTCTCACGATCAGTACGTGTCGACATTGGTATCCAGCGGGGATCTGATACCGAACGGTGCGAATATTTTTCATCCATTGCAAAATCAATGCTCATCCTCATCATCTGCTGTCGAAAATGTCTCCAACACCCAGTCTGCAGTTTTGATGTCAAGCAATTTTTTTTCTGAACAATTCAAACCAATTGAAGTCAGTTTTTCAATCTTGTTGTTGTTGTTGTTCATATTAATTTGTGTAAATTGAATTGGAAATTTATTTTCATTTAGAATGTCGATTTTAATTATTTCAAAGATTCGGACGAATCAAAATTAGATTTCGACAGAATTATCGACTTTGCAGATAAAAAAGCCACTTCTTCCGACACCGGTGAGAGTTTGTTTTGTTTGTGTTTATTTATTAATTATTAAACTTTTTATAATCTAGATTCGTGTTCTTCGAAACGTGTTCCAAAATTGTCCAAGCACTATTTCAATGTTCTACACTTTCCTGTACCTCAAGTAATGGAAAATTAATTGTTCTATTCATGTGTTGGTTAATTTGTTGAAAATTAATTTTGCCCATTTTTTTGCCATCATTTTCAAAGGACGACCAGTACAGACACGAGTGCAATCAGAGGCAGTTGTTGTTGTTCGGTTCCAATTCAGACCAATATTCAAGAAAGCATATTTTAAAAAAGGTACGCAGAGAAAGAAAAAAAGCAAAAAAGTAGACTTTCTTGTGTGATGTAAAATTGATCCGGATGTTTGTTCTTAGTTAACCAAAGAATTGAATAAATTGTGGAGCAAGAAGACTTCTGCAGAATTGACGACCACCGGTCTGATCCGAGGTGAGGAAGATTATCGATTCCGAATCGCTTTGTTCATTATCTCGAAAAATACGGTTAATTTAATTGAAATATTCCATTTTTGCATATAATCTTGATATTTTTTTTCAAATTAATTAATTGTGCAGGAATTTGGTTTTCTATGATCAGTTTGCCGTGATGGATTGTTGTTGCGACGCGGGTATTGCTCAATTTAACAGTTTCATCAGTGGTCAGTCGAATTGTTTGCCAACGTTGGAAAATTTTGACTTTCTGCTCGGCCTGCTTGAAGAATCGTCCAATTTCATTTCATTGGTTGAATTCGTGGAAGCGGTATGTGAGAAGTTTATTTTGAAATTGCATTTATTATTAACAAATAAAAAAAACATGCACTGCTGTAATTTTTATTTTTACAATAGATTATTTGTTTGTTGCCAAAATTGGAAGCACAAATTGTTGAAAGAAATTTCCAATGTGCAAATTCGTTGACATTACAGTACGCCGTGTGCATGGTCGGCTACATGCGCAAGCATCATTGTTACTTCATACAGTTGGAGTCGGTCATGTGCAACATTTGGCGCAGTTTGTTGCTTTATGTGAAGTCGAAAACGGTGGTGAACAGCTTTTCGGCCGAGCGTTGTGTTTGGGTCTATTTGCATGATTTGTACCAGTGCTGCTCTTACATCAGGTCCCTGCATGCCGACTTGTACCTCAACTCACGGGATTGTATTCAACGCTGCCTGTGCGTTGAAACCAAGCCCAGCTGTTGCAACGATTTGCGTACCTTGTTGGCCGACGTGTCGCAAGACATCATGCTCGACGTTCTGTTCCAAGAGTCTGAGTTAGTGAACTAATTGCGTACAATATAATATAATATAATATAATTATTAGTATAGTTTCCGAGGAATATTTTTTTATTTCATATATTTTTTCATTTTAAGTTTGGTAATTGAGCCGAATTTGATTCAACGATTGGTGGAAAATGCAAACCTTTGTTACGCGTTTGCCATTGTTGCCGTCAAAGCGTTGAGCGGTTATCCGGCGACTCCCAACGGTATTCTTTTTTCTATTTTCAATATGTATATGGATTCTTTTTTTCTTATTTTTGTTTTTCCTTTTCAAGTTTATTTTAATTTGGGTTCTGTTTTGTGCTGATGTCCTGCTCTTTGTCCAGATTATATCGCACATTGTTTGGCCGTGTTCAATATTGTGAGCTGTCCACTCAATGCCAGGCAAGACCAACCCTCATGCGAATCATTGCTCATCATCTATGTATGCA
>NW_003532073.1:0-2027 GCF_000181795.1 Trichinella spiralis
TGAGCTCGTAATAATACTAGCTGACGAGATCGCATAAACTGAAAATCTGTCACCCCCTATTTCGAGTTGAATGACTGCACTTAGCTGTTTTATCTCATATAAATCTAATTTCTCATAATGCTGTCGACTAGCAACATAACCAAATCAGGCTACTCCTGATTCTTTTGTTTATATTTTTCATAAAATCCAATACAGAATTGTTATCCGCATAAGTTTCTTGAATTCATTGCAGATCGTTGAGTTACTTAATTTCTGCAGGTTGGTTTATCTCACATTGTATGTGGCGCGCTGATGCAGTGCTCAACCAAGTTTCCAGTCTTACTATAAATCATCATAAGGTGTAAACAAAAGTTTAGTTAAAACAAAATTTTCATAGTAAATAAGCTTTCAAGTGTCATACCCACTGGTGCAGCCGCTTACCCTCATGATATCTACGCTGCGCACTTGTTAAATTCTGTCCTGAGATGAATTGTATATTATAAAATTTCTGTCGCAGTTATCATCATAAAATTTCATGTCAACTGTTTAATTTTCCATAAATCTGAAAACGTATTTTATTTTCGAAACTATTTTCAGTGGAAGCTATTTTATATTATCCATATAATTTTCATTAGATGAAAAACATTGATAAAATATAAATTATTGAATCACCTTGTACTTTCAGGCAACTAAATTACACAACACGCATAAATACGCAGTGATAGCATTTCCGTTTATTTTTAGTAATCTGCGATGCTTCAGGTTAATAATATTTCCTTTTAGGTAATTTTAGGGAAAAAATTTGCATAACAATACCATATTACGTAGTAATATGAAGTGTGTAAATAGAAACGTAATAAATTTCATCGTCTCGTTTCATAATGTTGCTCATATTGTTTATTTTAGTGCGCTATTACTGATGAATAATTAGGTTGTTCTTCGTGAAGCAAAGTAAATAGTCATTTGCATAATTTATTTATTCTACAATTGACCAAGTACATCGATTTTATTAGGTTTTGCAGTTCACTGCAATGCTATCAATGTAGCACGTGGTCAACTATAATTCCGCTCTTCAACACCATCCATGAATAACTGGTAAGTTGGATTTGATATTTTGGTGGTGGCATGCTATGCATGTTACTTTACATATATGGTGAATGGAAACTGACGGGTTTATTTTCTATTGTTGTTAATGCTGACTTTCAGGTACATCAGATGCTGAAGACGAAGGAGTATGTATTTCTGTTTTTATTTAGAGATGACTGCATTAATATTATTTTATTTTCATATCAATGAATGTAAAAAATCCTATCATGAGAAGATGATGCCACTATGCATCATAATTATTTTCATCTGCTGTTGATTTGCAATCTTGTTTATTCCCGTGAGATTTCAATAAAAATGATGGCCAACAAGCAGCTACGCAAAACGATTATTTGCGAGATATTTAGATTGTAAGTTAGCAACGCCATCAGCAGCACGTCTGTTATTGCATTCGTACGTGCAACGTAATGTAAGTAATATTGTAGATTGGTTGCCTTTGATTTTAGTAAATTTGAAATTTGAATTTTACATTAGAAATTTATAAAATTTATTCCTTTTTCTCTTTCCTATTTATAAAATGGACAGTGTAGGTACAATAGTGTAGGTAAAAAATATTCTTTTTATATGGCACATTACTTAATTAAATAATTTCAACTTTATTTTTTGCTGAATTGTCTTCATCAGTATATCATCAAGTACGTAATGCAACTATATTTCTGTTCTGTTTATTACGTTACGTGCGCTTTATTTCATTCATTTTGTTTATTGTTTGTTTCTCTGTGTTTTTATGTTTCGTCTGTATGTTTAGTATCTACTTTTTAGTTTGACTATTGCTCTGTTCATGTTTCTACCGTGATCATTCATGTGTCTCAACAGTTCCGCTTTCTGGTTTTCTTCATCGTTACAGTAAGAATGAATTTTATGCACTTTGTTATAGCAATGGGTTGTGTCAGTGCAGTGGAACTATTTCTATAAACTTGAATATTTTTCTCTAATGGTGGTTC
>NW_003532074.1:0-990 GCF_000181795.1 Trichinella spiralis
TAAATAGTGACAGTATTGTATTTTTTGTGCTGATCACTTCTTAGAGGGACTGGCAAATTGAAAGCTGCACGAAAAAGAGCAATAACAGGTCTGTGATGCCCTTCGATGTCCGGGGCTGCACGCGCGCTACAATGAAAGCGTCAACGTGAGTTACGTCCTTACCTGAAAAGGTTTGGCAATCGAATGAAACGTTTTCTTGAATGGAATAGGGAATTGCAATTGTTTCCCTTGAACGAGGAATTCCCAGTAAGCGTGAGTCATTAGCTCGCGTTGATTACGTCCCTGCCCTTTGTACACACCGCCCGTCGCTACTACCGATTGGATGATTTAGTGAGGTGTTTTGACTGGCGCCAGTAGTCGGATATGTATTCGGCTTCGCGCCGGGAAATTTCCCAAACCAAATCATCTAGAGGAAGTAAAAGTCGTAACAAGGGTTCCGTAGGTGAACCTGCGGAAGGATCATTATCGTATTTTTATACATGAAATGTGATTGATTTGTTTGTAATGTGTGCAAAAAGAGCAGTTGCACTTTTGTGTTGTGTGCAGTTGATCCTTTGTTGTATTCCATCCTTCACTACACTGGATGGCGTTGAAAAATGGATGGCTACATTCCTTTTCGCTTCTGTTGCCAGAAAGGAAAAATAATAAAATTCATTTTGTAAACGGGGTATCCATCAGATGTGGGTGGGTTTTCTTTTGTAATCCAGACACAATAAAATGACTTGATTTGTGTGTGTATATGCATGAATAAAGTCATCAGTGACGTTTGGTACCTGGGCGTTCTGCGTCGATCTAATTTTAGCAGATCGATTGACGACTTGTGCAACATGACGGTTGGCAGTAGTGTAGTAGTACTGTGGTTGATATTGTGTCTGGCTGTGAATTGAGTTGTGTTGCATTTGTTGTGCAGACGGGTGCTGTGGTTTTATTCTATTTTCATGTGTGATGTGTTGTGCATCAGGTTTAAAGAGTGTGACCAAAATGAGTAAC
>NW_003532075.1:0-984 GCF_000181795.1 Trichinella spiralis
CAAAAGAAAAGATTCTATCCACAGAAACAGGGATCGAAACTTCCGGTATACTGCCGACCCATTCAACCCGCCGTGTAAGTTATGCTTTTGTGTAGCGTCGTGCAGTATTGCCCGGTGGAATGCATATCCACTAAAATCAAATTCACCTCATTACAATAAAAATGCAATGCAAAAATGTTCAAAACTTCGAGTATCTTCACTAAATATGCCCACAAGAAATCTTGAAATTCAATTTTCACTGTACGAAAGTGAATGAAAATTTACAAATGAAATCATTTACTGCATCTGCACAAGCTTGACAAGTTAGCACAATGGACAAAATTAAACATAGTTTTCGATTGTTTTCAAATTTCGATTAAACTGAATTGAATTACATACCATAAAGAGTTATTAATCAGATCAGTGAAAAAGCAAAACAACACATCTTAATTTTTACAACTCAAATCTATGCTTTTTACTTTCCTACTTTTGCACTTGCTTGTTTAGCGGAGATAATAAATTGAATGCCAAACAAAAATTAGACTATAAAAAGATGCTTCAACGGCAGATTAATCAGAATAAAAAATGAAACAGAATTGCCTTTAATATATATATATATATATATATATATATATGTGTGTGTGTGTGCGTGTAATATTCAGTGTTTACTTCTACAACTGCCTAGATTTTGTCACAAACAATGACAATGATGTGCAACCATGAGAGACTAGTAAGCTCTAGACACACACGACTAGAGGACAAAATTGTGGCAAGATAGAGAGAGAGAGAGAGAAAGCCTAACAAGCTAGCCCAGATGAACGCACTAGCCAGCTTGTTAGTTGGCAGAAAGTTTGCAACTTTTAATCGATGCACCCGGAGGATAACATCCAACCGACAAGGGAACCGTTCACAGCAGCGGCTTATGAATCAAGCTAATTTCACAGCTCTAATTGGAACTGCGTCGGCATCTTCCCAAGCTGATTGTCTTTTTCTTCAACAAACAAC
>NW_003532076.1:0-2219 GCF_000181795.1 Trichinella spiralis
AAAGAAGGAGTTGTAATTAATACGGAAAAGTATGCAAATTAAGGTGGTTCATCAGGAATGTACAGTAATATTGGAGTGTAATGTATCACACAACACCAGTGGCAGATTTTCCTCTGGCCTACGCTCTCTTCCATCGTCGGCGCCTCCTCTGTCGTATCCGTAGTCTTCAGAGCCATGTTTTGACGATTTTTTTGTCAAATGCGCGAGTTGAAATACTCGTCGAAGCTCTGTTTTCGTCATGGCGACCCTCTTCAAAATGGCACACCCATCCGCTTCTTTCACCCACACTGCCGTTCACTAATTTCTATAGATTCGGCAGGAGTGTTCTAACATTTCAAAAGCCAAGCTTGACGTGCTGCAGTCACCTTTTCAGCACACCACATTATACTGCAGAAAGTATTCAATTTTGATTTACACGTACAGTTTATCTCACATCTCACAAAGTACACATATTTCACTTCATGTGGCGCTCTTTTTGTGATTTCTACCTGTTTTTATACTTTCTGTATCGTCATTTTTACCCCGGAGCCACACTTCTAAATTTAACGTGCATTTCAAGATTTTCAGTCGTTCAGGCTCCAGAGTGCACGTGGCGATCGTCTTCTATCGGCAATTTCGAAATATCTTCCATCCACACGTTTTCATGCTGGTGGAATATGTGTTTGTGGGTGAAACACCAAGCCACCTCGTAACTCCCATTTTACTTTACTCCCAAACTAGCGTATGGGATGACTCGAACAGCCAGAATGACTTCTTCCGCAAGATGACGATGCTGCTTGTTTCACTGGCTGGCTTCAAACGTGAGACCGCTTCAGCGGCTCATACTATGTTCCTTCGACACGGTTTAAACAACTCATTCGTCCTGAACAACTTCGATTCAGAAATTGTATTCTGATTTCGCATTTCGTTCATGGCGAATGTGTTGCTCGCTAGCATTCGTGGAAGTAACGTTGAAACAAGTGCAACATGCGACACAACAAACGGAAAGCAGTCGTCACTATACAACCATTTTCCATTTCCTCACGACATAAAAACGTTATTGCTTTACCGGCAATCAATGACATCATCCCTTCATTTGAAACTAATACGTTGTCGATAGGATTTTTTTCATGTTTATAACGGTTGATCTTTGTTGCACTGACAAAACCACTTTACTGCGCTTCTCCACCAAACGAATACACGAATGGATTAACCGGCAACATATCACTACTTGCCATTTTCGATGGAACCCATCCACTTGTGCACATAATTAGTGTAATACGCAAAATGAAAATGATCATAAGCTGAAAAAGATCAAAAGCTGCTGATAAACAGAACTGCATACACACACATGAACAGCGCAACGCAACCATCACACTGAACACAACGCCAAACGACGACTGCGCTCGCTCGCCTGCCACGGCTGCTTTTATACTAGCGTGGTGGTGTGTCGCTTCGCATTTCGTCCAAAATGTACCCGAGTAGTCTCTTTTCGCTCACGACAAACGGGATTGGCAGATACGAAATTTTCAATTGCTTGATGGTCTCTTTTTGCTCACGCCAAAAGTGATTGGTAGATACAGAATTTTGAATTGCTCGATGGTCTCTTTTCGCTCACGCCGAACATGATTGCTAGGCACGGAGTCTCTTTTAGCTCACGCCAGCCGTTATTTCGAAGCGAGACTCGTCTAACGATCATGAATCTGTTGTTTCGAGTTGCGTGATTTTATCTTATTAATGTACAATTAAAATGCATTATAACTTATATTGTATTTACATTGCTTTTTAAGCATCCTAATTATTTTTGAATTATCTATAAAAAAGCGGAAAAAAAGCATGCAATTAATTTCAGTTTTCAGGTGACATCATTTAACACATTTAGCATCCAATCAATGCATTTAATTTTGCATTTACATTGCGCTTTATACTTTCTAATTATGATTTTTATAAATTTTTAAACTATTTAGCAAATATCATTACTTAAGAAAAGCTCAATTTAATTGCATTGCTATCCTAATGGTTACGGATTAATAAAAAATGTGATTATAGTAAATTAAATCATCTTATTTATAAAATACAAAAACTCGGCTTCGGCGTCTATAGCGAGGCTTTACTACGCCAAAATGAATTCTAATACCTGCATCACCACAGATACATAGGAATTCCTTTTGGAGCAGCGTCTACCCAACATACACAATGGAAGAGGGGTCCTTTGGTGTAATGAAAAGTGTTAATATATT
>NW_003532077.1:0-2247 GCF_000181795.1 Trichinella spiralis
AAAAAATTCAGGGGGAGTTTTTGGTATTGACGATGTTCATCGATTTTTCGGAATGTTGAAAAATGGTCAAAATTTGAAATTTGATTTCCGGACGCGGTATCTGAAAAATTATTTTTTTCACAATGAAATTCAATTTAGAAAATTTTATGATTTTTGTTGGAAAGGAGAACGGTATTAGCGCGCACGGAAGAAAAGAAGTAGTAATGCTATAATTATTGTCAGATGATAAATGTTTTTCTTCGGAAAATTAAGGCAATAATCAATTTTTCTCTAAATTTGAAAGTAAAAAAAGAAAACAATAAAAATGTCAAGTGGAAGAGTATGGATGTAAGTTTCAAATATTATAACAAACCACCAGATCTGATGATCAGAAATACTAGATTATAATATATACATTGTAACCAATTGCCAATCGATATCCATTGGGTGGGTACACAGAAGAATGACCGAAGAGAAAATTAACAATTCATTTATTATTATTATTATTATTATTATTATTACATAGTGAGAAAAATTCGTCACCGAATAGTACAGACCAAACCAAATTAGGCATTGCACGCTAACCTAACCTATACTGGTTGATTAAGAAGAAAATCTGTTCCAATTGGTAGCACTGATTCATTCTCGTCATTGGTGTAAAAGCTTTGTCCAATGATTTTCACGTTCAGCGAAGGACAGCAGCTGTTTAGCTTATACAACACTTATTTGCAGCTTCTTTATGCATAAATTTATTTTCTTACTTTTCTTTTTCCTCTTCATGAAAATTCTTCTACTTGAAATAATATTTATATAATGCATCCAGTCGAACATCTAGTTGTTTCCAATGGTGATGATTGTAATTTATCAGTTGAATATAAATGACAGATTTTTTCACTCAGCATGTATATATAATTATATGACTGTAAAAAATATATTATAATAACACCTGGATATTATGACAATTGACAGAGGATAGGTGAAGAAACCTAATTCACAATCCCATTTGAAATCAGTTATGTTCTGGTCATTGCTATGCAAAGTTATTAATATGTTGTTCATCATTTGACTGACAAGAGAAAGCATATGAAATCAGGGCAACGTTCTGTTCAGATTGACATTTTCTGTTTACATGATTTAGTTGGAATATATTTCAAAAGAAATACATATAACTATATAAATTAAGATGTATGTATATTAATAATATATTAGAAAAAATATTTTAATATTTATAATTTGCAAAGAGATTTCATTACCACCAACAGTTTTCTCGTTGTTTCTGGAATGTTGAAATGTTGAGGTGACGATAATGTCCAGGTAGTTTATATGGCTTTGTTTGTTTTAAAATTAAACTGGTGAAAAAAGCTCTGGGTAGGTAGTAGAAAAGGGAGATAGGCAGGCAGGCGGGTAGGCAGTAACGGATTTGTGGCACGAGCTTACTTCAACTGAACTTGAAGCAATAAAAATTTTCCTAGCGGAAACACTAATCATTTTAAATAGGCTTTTCACAGAATAGAAAGGCGTTGCAATTTGGAGAGGGAAAGAATGAAAAAATAATAATAATAAAAAGAAGAAGAAGGCCATTGGATTTGAAAATCTGCATTCACAGATTTTGACAATTTCGCTCGCTTTTTCATAAATAGCATCGAACGTTTCCGTTGTGCAATTAGGTAAAAAAAAGTAAATGAACAAATTGACAATGCCGTTTGTCTGATCAATCAGCTAAAATATACCAGGTGGAGTGGAAAATAATTGTTCGGAGATGATTCTTTTGTTTTTATTTATTAATTATTTTTTTTACTTCTTCTTTGAAAGATGATGATGGCATGTTTCAAATTGGCGTCTCAATTTGATCGATCTATTAGCACATCGTTCTATATATTGGATGAATTAGCAAAAAAAGGAAAAAAGCAAATGGTAGTAGTTGATTCGATTTTTTTCATTTTGTTTTTATCACAACTTTCCAGTTGTAAATGTTACTGTATAATAATGTATGAGCAAATAATTTTAAAAGAAAAATTGTATTTTTCGAAACGTCAAGTAATTAATTATTCAATGCTCATCTCAGTTTAAAAAGCTTTGTGATTATTTTTCCAAATTTGAAACAATTCTATTCTATTCTGTTACATTCAACAGAACTGATTCATCCCGTTAAATGTAATAAAACGAAGACAAAAAAGGACCAAATTTTGAATACCTAAATAATTAAAGCGAAATGCATTTTCCACTCGATTTCGATCGTGCAATGAATCCACCTGCCGCCTGAAGTGA
>NW_003532078.1:0-1056 GCF_000181795.1 Trichinella spiralis
CATTTTCATTCTCATTTAAATTTGATAAATTATCCCTTTGTCCATTATTGAACAAAAAAGCTGCTTTCTCTTTACTGATTTTCTGTTCATCTGAAAGCAAAGGTAGTCGCTGGCATTGGTTGTGCTGCTGTTGATCGATATGCTGGTTTTCATTTGCAATGCAATGAGAAGAGGAGAAAAATTCATCCAGAGTGGGCGTTTGCAAAGCCCGGTTCACCAATTTCACCGGCTCACATTGTATAGCAGCGTCGACGGTACAAGTTTTACCATATCGACCACCATCGGTATGCACCAAATGAAATTGATCATCACTACATTTGTCTGAATGAGCACGGTGAAATGGTTTACTGTACCAAAAGCGCTTTGCATCAGAACCCGTTTGTTCAGGCAAGTTCTCATCTAGTTCTGTGCAAGTTGATGCGCCAGATGTTTCCTGAAATTTCAAGTGCATATTTCCAAGCTGATTTCCAAGCTGTTGACACAGAAATATGCACAAACACACAAAAACACACACACACACACACGCACACGTAAAATAATTAAGCACAATTATTCATGCTTGAAACAAGGGCAAGCTTATTCGCATTCCACTGCCAAAAACAACAACAACAACAACAAAGCAACCAGGAAAATACCCAACACAAAGAAGTAAATTGAAATGGAGAAAGGGAAAATGTTGTTGGAAAGAGAAAATTGTTGAAATCATCGCCAACTGACATGCACTCTTACCCCTGCTTGACTTTTATCTAAAATCTTGTTATCAAAATATGTTTCGCTCCCATGGCGCAAATATCCTCTTTTGGACAGATAATTATTCGTGTTTTTCAATGGCAATTGTGCATAACGAGAGCCTGACAACACTTGACCAAAATCTTTCGTTTCATGCCTAACTTGATCAAATGCATCGCCTTTTTCACTGGAACGGTACTGCACTTGAACAGCGCCACACTTTCTGCACGACAACACAACAACATACACACACATACACATATACTATGCATAAACATCCATCAGTCATTTGCCTTCCACATTTTGCTGAATTTAATTTTTTTTTTT
>NW_003532079.1:0-970 GCF_000181795.1 Trichinella spiralis
CGTACTGGACTCTGATTCATGCTTCATATATTTGGATTTGGATTACGTTTTCGATTTTCCCAAATTGAAACATTGTCAGGATTATGTGATAAAATTCGATGAGGTAGTGAAATTCATAGTATTGGAATTTAGGAAAAATGAGAAGATTTTGAGCAAAAAAGTAATGATGAACAAAATCGTCCCAAAAGTACCCGCACTGAATTGGTGATCCTGTGCCAGTCGCAGTTCGATTCCATCCGTAGAATGTGCCAGTAACTGCGGGAAAAGGAAGAAAGAGGCATTGCAAAAGCTAGAAGATGAGCACATGCGAGCCGGGTTGGAAAAGGGAATTTGAAGAAGAATGCTATTGTTCAAAGCGTCACCCCATCCGCATAATGGGAATCATTCTCAAGTTATTTTTGTGGCGAATGATAACGTTGACCCTGCTCTGTGAGGGCGTTATAAACAGAGTTCTATACGTAGTGATTGGTTACTGTTTCACTTGGTGGACATGGGGGCACGCAACTCATTTTAGCATTTTTTTTCCGTTTACGTGTTTGTTATCCTTATTTTTCAATAAAAAGTGCTTTCTATGAATCTGTTGTTTCGAGTTCTTGATTTTACCGAATGTACAATTAAAATGCATTATAACTCATATTGTGTTTACATTGCTTTTTCTTACATACTAGCCTGGTATTGTGTCGCTTTGCATTTCGTCGAAAATTTATTCGCGTAGTCTCTTTTCGCTCACGCCAAACATGATTGGTAGATACAGAATTTTCAATTGGTCGATGGTCTCTTTTAGCTCACGCGAACATGAATGCTTGGCATGGAATTTTCCAATTGCTCGATGGAGTCGCTTTTAGCTCACGCCAGCCGTTATTTACAAACGAGATTCGACCAATGAAACCGGCTATGGGAAGAGTGCGTAGGTCATATCCACCGCTCACATTACTGTGATACATTACACTCAGCATGACTGTACAGTCTG
>NW_003532080.1:0-1080 GCF_000181795.1 Trichinella spiralis
CATCGTCGGCAAAATAAAAATAACAATACCCAAAAATGTAGTGTAGTTAGTTCTTATGCAAAAGTACATTTTGCTTTGTAATTTATAAAGCGTAACAAAAAAGTTATTCGCCCAATTACTTTAATTAAACAGCTACTTTGTCCATTGGGGAATGCAAAAACTCACCATTATAATTAATATGGTAAAAGATTTATCGACTATTCATATGCAGACAAATTAAAAATAAAAATTCAACAGAATGGAATACTCTGCTTCCGAGCTACGCCGCTTTCTTACAAAGCTACGAGCAAAAGCTTCTGTACTCCAATGTTTTACGATAAAATTATAAGTAAGTTCAATTTTTTACTGTATAATACTGTATCTGTAATTGCATGCATGAGAGAAAAATTAATAAAACAATTGTTATATGATTATATTGCATTTTCCTATGATAATAAATATTTCCTTTCGATCAAGAATTTTCAGGGACTACAACGGAGCAATCTAACGCACATCCACTTTCTACAGTATGAAAATATAGTAGCGACATATGAATTTTGTAGCAAGTGTTGCGCAGGGCATGAATTTTGAAATATAATTCAAAATTATTTTAAAAAAAGCACTTTTCAAGCACAAAAGAAATTTTTTCATAATGTTAATCCTTCAAATGGAAATCTGCGCATTCCTTATACTTCTTCGAATTAGATAGAAACTGTTGTTCCGGACGGAACAACACCGACCTAGTCGGTGTGACCTGGCCAAGGGCTGGTGCCCAGAAGTCGCGGGTAGGCCAAGAACAATACCCGCGCATTCGCCGGCCAGATCGCTATCTGGGCTTCTGGCGGCTCTGAGTCGGGGTCAGAGAGGCCCCCCTGCTGCGTCTCGATCTATCGTCGTTCGCGAGACAATGGCGAGTGCGCCATAGCGGCGACGGCAGTCAGATCAAAGGGCGTGGAAATGGCCATCATGACGTGACCATTAAGGGATTAGCGCAGGATCAAGAGATCCGAAGCATGACAACATAATTGAAGACTGACAAGGCTTTAGATCGGCGCCGGAGATAGCGAGC
Source organism: Trichinella spiralis (assembly GCF_000181795.1). Classification (NCBI taxonomy): domain Eukaryota; kingdom Metazoa; phylum Nematoda; class Enoplea; order Trichinellida; family Trichinellidae; genus Trichinella; species Trichinella spiralis. The sequence goes on from NW_003532080.1 coordinate 1,049, forward strand.
GCTCCCGCCGCGAGCGAGCTGCCTATTGGTGG
>NW_003532081.1:0-1881 GCF_000181795.1 Trichinella spiralis
GGCAAATAAAAAATTTGCATATTCCCGCAGGCTACGCCCAAAGCATTTTATTGCACAATATTTGCCTTCAGGGGGATATGCAAATTTTTATTTGCTTTCAGGCTATGCCCAGGGCATTCCCTCAGGTATTTTTTTCAAAAATTTGCATAATTCAGCACCCGGATCCTTAATTCTGCAATCTTGCGTCCTCCACCCTGCGTAGAGTTTCGCCTCACTTACCTTTACCTCTTCGCTATGGCATTTCAACCCACTTAACTCTACGTATTCTTCTTTACTTACCTGCACAACTTACCTTTTCATTTTACTCACCTGTGTTGTACTGCATACTTTTCCCACTTCACTACTGAACTACTCTTTCTTGTACTCCACTTAGCGTAGAGTTACGCCTTATATCACAATTTAATCATCAACGATCTTATACCTCAACGACATCCTTCTTTATACTATACCTGCACAACTTACCTTCTCATTTCACTCACCTGCACCCTACGTTATATTTAACTATATTTGTATTTACTACTTACTTGCACTTGAGTACTTACCTGCAGTCCATTTACCTGTACGCACTTTAATATATCCGCTTCGATTCTACTTACCTGCATTACTTTATCCACTTACTTTGATGCTACGTACCAGTACTTTACGCTCTCTACTGCTCTTAATGAACATGTCTCTTAATGCTCTTAATTTAATAAACATGTCATGATTCAAAAATATTATAGCCATATTATAGGAAGTAACTGAAGACGAATAACAGCAGCAAAATAACTACGTTATTCCATGGAGATCATTCAAGATGCGGCTCTCGTCTTCACAGTTACGCACTAGAACATTAAAGACAATTATCCTACAAAAATAATGCAATTCTTCCTTACCTTTCATTATAGATGTTATCTAATGTTCTTCTGTCATTATAGATGTTATCTAATTCAATCCATGTAACGCTCGCATCTTCCAGCTATCTAATTAATCAAATTCAATACTTACTGATAAACGATACTATTTGTGATAAGCAAAGGCACACTGGGACGGCTAGGAAACGCCTTTATATCCATGTGAAATTCAATACTTATGGATGTTTGTGAAGCCAAATTTAGAACGAAATGATGTGAACATGACTTATCACGTTGCCCAGAGCAAAAAGAACACCATAAAAACTCAGCTAATGACGTAATCTGTAATTACAGAAGTTACCTAATTCTACCTATATCTAATACGCCTATCGTCTTGCTATCTAATTAAACAAATTCAACACTTACTGTTTTTTTTCATACGTTTTTTGAACGCTATGTCAGCAACTCCAACAACCACTGTTAAACAGCTTTTACCTGTCTTTACTGATAATAGATTGCACCTGGGCATTTTCAAAACGTAGCATGGCAAATGTAATTTTCAATTCTTAAAAGAATTGAATCAACCGCACCTAATCTATGATATCACATTAGTGTTGCAGTGAGAATGAAAGCAATGTGGCGCTAATGGCACTGCAACCTTCAACCTAAATTTAAGAGAAAAAATTCAAGAGAAAAAAAAAGAATATAAAAAAAAATTAAGAGAAACCTATTCAAAAAAAAACTCTAATTTAAAAGTAAAAAGCAAGGCATATTCATCATGATGCATAGTTACCATATTCAGTTAGTTTTCAGTATTTGGTTGTTTCATATTCATTGATATGAATATAAAATAATGTAAATTCTAAAATTATATTAATGCAGTCATCTATAAATAAAAAACAGAAATAGATACTTCTTCGTCTTCAGCATCTGATGTATCTAAAACTTAGAAATAATAACAATAGAAAGACACCCGCCAGTTTCCATTCACCATATATGTTAAGTAAACATGCATAGCATACCACCACAAAATATTCAAATCCCACTT
>NW_003532082.1:0-1421 GCF_000181795.1 Trichinella spiralis
TACTTTCATTGTTCACTCCGCTGGGCGACATATTTTGGTGTTTGTAGCTGAAAGCAACCAAATAGCGGGTTTCACAAATACATTTCAATGTCAGCGAAACAAGTTTCATTTCAATTTGCCTTCAGATAACATAATTCGAGTTGATGAAACAATCAAATATTTCTATTAACCATTATAATCGGCAAATCGTGTATCTTCAAAGTTCAAAACTGTCATATAACGTGCTAAAGTAAAAATCACTGAAAAGATAGTCATAAAATATCAATGTTTGCGCAAATTATCAAAACACTAGCATTATTTATCATTTCGTATTTTAAAGTCTGATGAAGGAAAATCTACTATTTAGTTATAGTACAAGCCAAGTGCACTTTAAACTGCCTAAATAAGAATATCTAAACCCTTGTGAAAAATTATTCAGAAATAAGAAATTATTTTTTAATGATTCGTATTTCAGATTGAAAAAATGGCTTTTTCAAAAAAGAAATACATTCCACAGAAAACAATTAAGTTTCATTTAATGCAAGAATACAGAGTGCTGCCATACAACTATCCATGCCGTAAAGCGTTGCCACAAGCATGATGAGAAATCAATCCAATATTTTTAACAAAATACATTACCATTTTGCTTGTCGAGAATACACGTCACTTGTGGTGCTTGAGTTCAGCTTCAATCAGCTGCATATGGAAAATGTGAAAAACTCATTCTTCCGTCAATCACATAATTGAGAGAAGCGTTTACTAACCTCTGCTATCCCTGAAGCTGAATTACTGAACGTTTCAGACAACTATCAAATAGCTCAGCACGATAAAATATTAACAGAAAGGAAATTTGCTTGCCCCAAAAGGCAGATAAAAGACAATTGTTAATGACTATCAAAAATGAAGCGAACAAAATTTTAACATCACCTAAACACAAATGCCATCATCTTATCGAAAAACAGTCCAAAACATTTAACTGTCTATCTGTTTTTGCACGTCGATTGCATAATAGTCTCTATACAAAATTATCATAAAGCTTAATGTCATACTGTATTCAGTGATATTTCCTAATATGCAAATTTTCATCAAAGAAATGCTTCTGTAGGTGCGCTGATAATTAAATTAAAAATGTAATACAGTAATTCAAATTTTATATTGGAATTCCGGTTGGATGAAGAAATGGGATTATAAATTTGGACACATGAAAACGTGTGTGTTCCGTCAGGTTGCATTTTTATGCAGAAAAAAGAATTGTCAGCAGCAGCTGAATTTCAAAAATAAATTATCAAAGCAGCGCCAGCAAGGAAATGATTAAGCTGTGTAACAATTTTTTCTGATTTCCTGCCGTTTCACGGCTGGATTTTCATTTTTAACCGTAACCACAAAAATTGTTGATTTTAAGCAAAATATATATAGCAGTGCTTACAATTTGAAAATTCTCA
>NW_003532083.1:0-1449 GCF_000181795.1 Trichinella spiralis
TGAAATTGAGGAAATACGCACCTGCCAGTATGCTTTCTACACCTGACGAGACTCTGACCGCCAGCATTTCGACGTCGCGTTTGCCCCAGCCACGCCCCACCAGCGTCGTCGTCCAGCTGCTCTTCTCTGGGTTCGAGAACTTCGGGCGTTTCGAACGGACAAGTCAGCTTATCCGAGATCATCGGCATCGACGCATCGTACGTCACCCCCAGTCGACTGCTCTCGCTGCATCATTAACTTCTCAAAAAGAAAAAAAACATAAATATAGAATAATGTGTAAATGAAAAAAAATAATCACAAAATATGCAATAATAGAGTTTATGAAATTTTAAAAATTTTTTAATTTCCGCTACCCGTAAATTTTTTTAAGTGCAAATTTGCTTTTCTTTTCACTGCAGGTCGACAACAATACAGAAATTCAAACAAGGATAATCACTAGCACAGCAGCAGAAGAAAGAAGCATAAGAACAACGTCAACAACAACAACAACAACAATGATGAGAATAAAAAGACGATAAACAACAACAACAACAACAACAACAACTAGGAGTACAATAAACAACAGCAACAGCAACAGCAATTCTACTACTAGCACTGAATGGGAGCTTCTTTTGCCTTGCCCGCATCACAGCCGTCGCTGTTCCGACGACCAGCTCAACAACAACATCGACCACATGCACAACAAACACTCTGAAAATAGGATTTTTCTTTTCTTTTCCATTCATCAACAAGTAAACAATGAAAACAACAATTATGCAAGATACACAAAATACAATCAACATACTCATCACATTAAAACATTGAAAAAATGACACAACAACAACGCATGCTTGTTTGTTTTTTAAATTGCTCAACAGTTGCAATTTCAAATTTTTGAAATACAAGTGTCGAAAAATTACAACGAAAAAACTGCTGTCAAACCAACAACTAATTAATCAATCACCCGGAAAGCAAATACTGAATTTCCAAATGAACAATTGAACAATAATACTATTTGTCAAATTAACCATTTTAATAAGAAAGAACACACATATATAAGAACACTTATTATTCTCCATTATTAAATATGACAAAGGAAAATTCATAAATACACCTACTATTTCAACTTCTAAGGTGATTACCTGGCTTGGAACAAGAATATATACATTGGCACTGTTTTTTACTTTTTCAATTAGATGGATCACCCTTAAAAAATGATCAATAACAATGTTTTGCACTTTCAGATGCAACAGCAAAAGTGTACACAGAAAAACATACATGAATAAATAAAATAGAATCATTGTATGGTCTCTCGTAGTAATCGCATAATTAGTCGCGGATGTTATTATGAGCAGACGATTGCATAAATAAGCAATGAGAAAGAGAAAAAAAAGTGAATTGAAAAAATCAGAGCATGTTACGGTCGTCGTAGCACAACAAAGAAACGTCATCAAGGGAAACATATCGCAA
>NW_003532084.1:0-1209 GCF_000181795.1 Trichinella spiralis
TGTACATTCAACAACAAATATAGATGTAAATGAATAAATAAGTAAATAAGTTTTAAAAGACTCGATTACCGATGTAAAGTATTTGAAAGATAAATTTTTTAAATATTAAAAAATAGGTAAATTGATACAGAAAATGCGCATCTAAAGTAAATGCAAACAGTATTATGCAGGACGTTGATCATATCATAAGCATTATTATATTGCTTACTTTTTCTCCATGTGCAATTGAATGTGTTTGTAAGAAATGGTAGTTCGTTGAAGATTTCTGCGAATAGTTCCAGTGATACCTATATTAGTGTGATGCATAACTTTGATATCTGAAAACATGCAAATTTAACATAAAAACTAGCAATAGCAATGATTACAAGTTATACTTCATTTTCATCTCCTGTATATGAAGTATTCAGTTTCATATTATGTGAATTGTGAAAGTGAAAATGGTGAACGCAAATATGTACTATACTTCTTTTGTTTGTTTTAAGCACCTTTAAAAATCAAAAGTAATGTACTACTAATAATATTTAAAAGTGAATAGTGATAGCAGAAAATCTAAAAAGTTTACATTTATTATGTTTGTCAAGTTATGCGAATAGCATATATCACAAAAGTATCAGCATACATTCTCAGACATCACTTACCTTTTAAAAATACATGACTTTCAACAGTGGAATTATATTTCCCACATTCCACTCTTTTGTTGCATTTGTTTCCAAATCATGACAATGCTGAAAGTGAATAACATTATTGTGGTCATCTCAACATGAAAACAAATATAGGTACACGTTTGTGTAAAGCATCTGATTTAATTATCTGAAAGGGAACAATAATAATACTAATACAGATTCTGATTAGCGTTCTTTCACCATAATTGAAAGTCAACCAAATAGTATTCATAGAAAAGTAAAGGCAACATAATGTAAAATATAATTCAAAGATGGTATTGAAGAGCGGAATTACAGTTGAACACGTACCTGTAGCCGTTGCACAGTATTAAATAACTGAATATAATAAAAATGCTCTAAAGTGGTGTTTGATAATAAGTAAATTATGCAAATAGAAAACTACTTTGCCTCTGGTAGAACAGCCTAATTTTACATCACTAATAGCGTAGTAGCGTGCGTATGGTGAAGAATTTTATTAAATTATTAAATGACGAATGTAATTTACTTTTTATTTAAATGCATAATATAACAAAAAATTTCATTATGA
>NW_003532085.1:0-937 GCF_000181795.1 Trichinella spiralis
TGCATAATAAAAAAAATGGCTTCTACTGAAAACAGTTTCAAAAATGAAATACGTTTTCAGATTTATAGTAATGTAAACAGCTTTAAGACGGGAAAAGAGTAGGAAGGGAACAACAAAGAAGGAAGGAGGGAGAGGTAGCAGGGTGGTGGAGGTAAAAGTTGTCAGAATGTGATTCGCTTTCCTTCAGTAACTTTTCATGCATAATTATCAGGCGTGGTTTCATTTATCAATACTGACAACATTTATGGAAATAGACCCTTTCTCTCAATGATAAAAAACCAGTGCATCTGTATAAGTTAGTGTTATAGGCAAGACAGCGACATCGTACGATCTTTCAGGAGTCAGTTTTGAGGATGAAAGGAACAATTTCAGGCCATTCTGACAGTTTCAAGGGTGGTAACTAAAAGTGCTCTGTAGCAAAGAGCAGCTTTCCTATGTCTTACTGAAATAATGCTGGGCACAAATTGGCCAGTGTCAAGCATTTAGGAGGCAATTGCTATAGTGATAATAGCATATAGAGCAATTGCAATAGGTCAACTATGTTACATCACCAGTAAACATCATGGAGGGCATTGAAAATAATATGCGAGTCGTTCAACGGCTATGGCAACAGTATTTTCGAAATGCATTTGTAAGGACTGTTGAGAATAAAGGATGTATATATATCACTTTTTATATATCTTACGGTTTCAGATTGGCGTGTCTCTAATGTAGTACTGATTATTAGTTGCACATCGTTACAGAAAAAACGCATAAACTTCGATTCAAAAAAATTTAACAACTATGAAAGGTTTAAAAAGCGGGCATGTTTAGTTCAGTGTGGCAGGAGAAGGAAAGAAAGTATGAAAAAACAAAAAATATGCTAAAATTCATACCTGTCAGCAGCTCTGTCATTGATGAGCTGTAAAGCAGACGCAGAGCTGTTAATTTGCCAACT
>NW_003532086.1:0-977 GCF_000181795.1 Trichinella spiralis
AAATTTAGCCAGTAATTTCGAGATATCCACATTTTGGTTATTCAGCAGGACCAACCAATAAACCAATTGGGCCAGCCAGCTGCCATATATCCATAGGCAAATTAAAAAAGCCCGGACGGAACTTGTTTGTTGGACCAATTCACCGGAAACAACCAGGCACCAGGCAAAAATATATAATATTTATATGTAATAGTAACGACCCTCAAGACAGGACGCGGGCGTCGAGTCAACTCAACACCCGCAATGTGCGTTCAAAATTTCTATGTTCAACGTGGCTGCAATTCACATAAACTTTCGAGTCTCGCCTCGTTTTTCATCGACGTACGAGCCAAGTGATCCACCGTTAACAGTGATAATTTTATTTTTGTTCATCGATATGCAGCACATAAGCAATGCTCACTGAACAGAAAACACACCACAAGAGCACTACCGACTGCTTTTATCATTTGTACAAAATAACAAATCGTTTTTCACACAATAAAAATGCACGCTCCACACAAAAAATGCGCGCATTTTCACTTTGATTGGACGTGGCGGTTGACCAAACCTATTGAAACCCAAGCACATTATGAAATATATCAAGCACATTACACTGCACTTGATTATTTCTAATCGGTTACTCATTTTGGTCACACTCTTTAAACCTGATGCACAACACATCACACATGAAAATAGAATAAAACCACAGCACCCGTCTGCACAACAAATGCAACACAACTCAATTCACAGCCAGACACAATATCAACCACAGTACTACTACACTACTGCCAACCGTCATGTTGCACAAGTCGTCAATCGATCTGCTAAAATTAGATCGACGCAGAACGCCCAGGTACCAAACGTCACTGATGACTTTATTCATGCATATACACACACAAATCAAGTCATTTTATTGTGTCTGGATTACAAAGAAAACCACCACAACTGATGATACACGTTACAAATGATTTATTATTTTCCTTTCTGCACAGAGCGAA
>NW_003532087.1:0-1682 GCF_000181795.1 Trichinella spiralis
AAAAATCATCCGACTGATCCACAATTGAAACGTGAAAACCAGCAGTTGGTGACACCTGAAATAATACCAATTTTATACATTTTATGATTTTAATTTTTCACCAACGATAAACCTGAGCAATGCCAGATCCCATGATGCCAGACCCAATCACGGCTACAGTGCTGATGTCCATCAACTTTCTTGAACAGCTAAACTGACGAATTTGTTGCAGTACAACGTTGCAAACCAATCTGAACGAAACCATTTCCACTTTAGCTTATTTTCTGCAAAATATAACTTGAATGAATAATAAAAAATTTAAAAACAGAACACTCAGAAATGCTGAAATCAAATGATAAAATTGATTAATGTTTCTAATCATGATCACAATCAACCTCTCACAAGAAATTATTTCTGCAAGACGACGCACACTGATCAGAAGCTTTGCAAACATGCCACGCCAAAATAGAAAGGACGGTAAATTTTGGAAAAGTCAAGTTTGAAAAAATATTTCATTATTATTCGAGTTATAATTTAGAAACATTTTGAGTCGTCTATAAAAATATGTTTTAAATTTTCAACTTTTACCGATAACAAATGCGATTGTTTCAAATCAGTTCGGTGTTATTTATTACTTTATATACGCATAGATATGTTCACATAAAGTGGAAATTTATTTTGCAAATGATTTTTGCAAAACTTCTTACAAAGTAAGCGACTAATTTCCAAATGTATACCATAATTTGCACGCAGTATGTCATGCAAACGTATTTATTCATTCATTCATTCATTCATCTATGTTTACTTATTTATCTATTTTAAGTTTGAAATAACAAATTTTTATTCAAATTTCTTTCCAAATTTATTTTTATGCCATGTTTTGCTCAACTACAGAAGAAGATAGATCTCAACGTTATTCTTGATAATGTAAAATTTGTTTCAAAAGTTCATCTGTAAATTATAATTAATCTTTTAGTCAAATAATAAAAAATTTATTACTCAACAAAAAACATTTATTCACTAATTTATAAAATTATAACATTAATACTTCAGATTCAATTTACTGTACATCAATTTTTAATGAAAGCACTTCTTCAATAATAAACGGCGGAGAATTGTCAGGTAAAAGTGATTCTTTAATTTCTGTACTTTTTTTCTGTTAAATTATAGCTGCAGTTATTCATAAAACTATCTAAGCTTGTAATAAAAACTTGAAAATTAATGTGCTGTTTGCTATTTGCAAGTTTTATATTCGAAAGTTAGATTTCATCAATTTTAGAAAAGTTTTTAATATAGATTGTGCCAGTAATATGGTATAACGAGACTTATGTATATATTTTGCACCGCTTATTTTTCGCACCTCCTTATTTTTTTGGCATTCTTTAATTATTGAACAAATAATTGTTATTTTCAAATTTTGTATCATTTTGGTTTGGCTATGAATTTGGGCTATTTTTCGTGTGCATCTTCACTGCTAGTAGCAGTAAAGGAATAAACACTCAAATCACTTAACTCATGAATGCGCAAATTTTAATTAATGTGAACTTTATTAGCATTTATAAATTTATTTCGTATAACAAACATTGCCAGTAACATTATAAATAAATTTTTGCCAATGTTAGATATCAGTTGCTACTTTTAATGTTTCACAGAAATGTGCAGCTGCTCACACTAGCCACTCCTGGTTAGCTGGACTTAAAACA
>NW_003532088.1:0-852 GCF_000181795.1 Trichinella spiralis
GGATCATTGCATTGTTATACGTTTTCATACATGCATTTCTAGGTCAGAAGAGTAACTTTATGCAAATGTGTTGGTGAGCACAGCCGTTGGCATTCTGCTACGTGCACTTTGTGCTATTCAAATACGGAAACATTGTTCATCATATAAATTTCTGTTTATTGAGAGAACTGCACTATGGTATAAATGTTCGCTGCTGAAGGGCGGTCTAATTACTTACTGCACTGCGTTATTCGGTCATTTTCATGGTTCAGTTCAACAAATACGTTGTGATTGTTAGACTACAAATATGAAGAAACCACGAACATCAGTTACAAAATGTATGACTCTACGTTTGCCTTATACGTCATCCCTGATAGGTTTGCTGACAGGTATGAATTTTCATATATTTGCTATTTTTTCATACAATTTTCTTTCTTTCTCTTGGCACACTGCACTAAACATGCGCGCTTTTAAAGCTTTTCGTAGTTGTTTGATTTTAGTCTTTTTGAATGGAAACTAGCGTGTTGTTCTTCAGTAATGATGTTCAACTAATATTCGAGCCTTTATTACGGCCAAGCCAATATATAATAGTACTAATGGTATATTTTGCTATAATTTTCAATCGTCCTTACAAATCCATTTGTAAAGTAGTACTCTGACATAGCGGTTCAACCCCTCCCGCATTATCTTTACTGTCCACTGTATTGTTTATTGCTAAGGTAACATACTTGCCCAGTTGTTTAAAGGAAATGTCTTGTCACCCGGGATACTGCAGTCGCACAATTCGCACCCCCTAAATGGCTTGGTCACTGCTTCAAATCCGTGCACCAAAATTGGTTCCAGCCATGGACATTAGGAAAAGGCTGGCTGGTT
>NW_003532089.1:0-991 GCF_000181795.1 Trichinella spiralis
GATTGAGGCCAGCAAATCACTATTTCCTTCTGTTGGTTTCATAAACTTCTGGTAGCTGCAGTTGCTGGTATTGCAAAGAAGACTCTCTTATGGGTACGGCTCTGAACCGTACATTTGGTGCACACGTGCACCTCTTAAACAAACAAACAGATGATTAAAAAACAAAATGTTGACTAACATCATTTATCCATGGCGGAAAGCTAAATTCAACTTCCTCATGCTGCTGATGATGCTGTTGCTGCTGCAATAATGGTCCTGACATTTCTGTACTTTCAGACCTGCTTTCTCTCACATTTCCTGTATGCATTCCCATACGGCGCGAATATTCCTGCAAATATTGCAATCAAGTACTTTACAATGCAATTCCATCAAATCATTAAATACTGTGACAGCAGTTTCCAAGATAGTATCATATGCCCGCTGCAAGTCTTCTCGACTCAAATAGATGATATTTCCGTTGTGATCTACACACAAAATTCTTTCATTGTTTGGATTTGACATTGTTGTAGAAGAGATAACAGCTGCAAAAAATACAACATTAAAATTAGCAACCAAAAATGAAAAAAATTACCACACGCTTTATCACACTAAGCAAGTCTAGGAGATGACACTACTCTTATGGATAGTGGACACTCTTATGGACACTAATCTACGGATAGTCATCAATAGCAAGCATCACAGAAGCAGCAGCAGCTAACAAGCAAACAGAAGGCTTCGTCGTATCTGAAAATGGAAAAATGGTTAGTCGTTTGAAAAGCAAATTTATATATCATAGCATGCTGACCGTATTGCATTCAATGAGGATTAACCTACATATTTGAATATTTTTTAGTTCCGTGTGCACTGTGTTTTCAAACCATGCATAAGAAGACAAATAGAGAAGCTCAAATCTAGCAAAGATCATAAAGCGGAACCATCATAACAAGGCCTTATCATAGTATGTTATCAAGTGGAGAACAAATTATGGGACATTATTATATCGTCAAAGGCA
>NW_003532090.1:0-1681 GCF_000181795.1 Trichinella spiralis
TTTCTGGTATAGTACGTTTTCGTTGGGCCAAATTGTTCCCAACGGTACCCAAATTTCCGGAAACGTTGTGAAATTGGAAATGTGTAGACAATCATCAGCACAAATACACTGTACGCGGTCAACAGTACCCAATATGAAAAATAACATTTTTTTCCAAATATTGGAACGACATCTGCATTAGAATTAAAAAATTAATCACACGCAAATAAATGAAATGATAACTTACAGTAACAAAGCTGATAAAAACTAGAAAAAATGCCATGTAGAGGATGTTGTAAACAAATACGGGGCGTCGAATAGATATCATAAGCAAGACGAAGCAGACTACGTAAATCCAATACTTCGGAAGTAGACGGGTGATGTGAATCCTCATGTTCTTTTTGGTGGTCACGTTGTCATTGCCGTCACCTTGCACAGAACTCGAATCGACGCCGAAATTTTTCATCTTCTTCTCTTTCATCAACAGACGTATTGTAATGTAACAAAAGAACGTAAGCAAAAGCTGAACAAATTTAAACCATCATAAATAAATAAATAAATAAATAAATAAATAAAATTAACATACTTTGACCGTGAGTGGTTCTGCCGGATGATCGGAATCTTTCGACAAACCGATTTGCTTCAACGACACTGCAGCCACTTCATCAGGCAGCTCGTCATTGGTTAAATTGAGGCCGTAAATAAATTGAAAAACAAGCAGTACCTTGAATTTTTAAAATTTTTTAAAGAAATTTCAAAAAATAAAAAAAACAATAACAAACACCTGCGAATAGGCGATGATCAATGGTGAAAGCAACATATAAGCTTTGCGGCTATCGTGGTATATCCAAATACCGCAGGCCATGACTAGCCAAACGAACGACAGCCAACTGTGATAAATCACAGCCCAAGCCATCATCACCATCAATGAAAAGGTGAAAAAGTTTCGCAACAACAATGGCAATATTTTCCTATAAAGTTTGTACCACCGGGATGGGCAGAGCAAACGCGACGTGGTATCGTAATTCGCCATATTGGCATCAGTTGTCGGTTCGCGCTCATTATCCCAATTTAAATTAATAAAAGGGCCACTCTGAAACAACAACAAATAATATTTTCAACAAGTATAATAATAAATTCCCATTTTTTATTGGAATTATTAAATTGATATTATAAATATAAAAAATTAGGAAAGAATACAAGAGATTTTGGTCAAGGCAGTAAATAATAAAGTAAACTAAACCACCCACCCAGGAGGTATGGTTTTCAAAATGGCAAAAACAAATAACCAAAAACTTTATTAATAAATAAAATAAAAAAAAAAACTCTTTTTCCAAATTTTTTTTGAATTTAAACAAAATAAATCAAATTTGCTGCATAAATTTATTCACTAAGGTGGACCGCCTTTACGGTCATTCTTTTGGGCAAGAAGGGGAGAGGTCCGCCTTGGATCAAAACTTTTCCCATTCCGATTGTATTGCCCGGAACTAAAGGCTTGGCCCAGAGAATTTGGAAAACGATAGTTTAAGAAAAGATGGGCCCTAAAGAATTGGAAATAAACGGAAAACGGATTTTTTTAACTTTTAACAATGCCAAAGAAAATGAGGGGGATAGTATAATAAACCCATTTGCCCGGCAACAAATAAAGGCCCAGATACAAATATACCCAAACGTTGCTCCAATTCTTTTTTTTTTTTATTTA
>NW_003532091.1:0-332 GCF_000181795.1 Trichinella spiralis
TACTTCCAAGGTGATCGTTTTGCCGGTAAGAGTCTTAACAAAAATTTGCATTCCACCCCGAAGGCGAAGCACCAAGTGCAAGGTGCTTTCCTTTTGAATGTTATAATCTGACAATGTCCTGCCGTCCTCCAGTTGCTTGCCTATTAAAATATATACCAGTGAACAAACGACAAAAAAAGGAAACAATTACCAGCAAAAATCAAACGTTGTTGATCCGGTGGAATTCCCTCTTTATCTTGAATTTTGCCTTTCACATTTTCTATTGTATCAGATGGTTCTACTTCCAAGGTGATCTTTTGCCGTGAAGGTCTTAACAAAAATTTGCATTCCCC
>NW_003532092.1:0-536 GCF_000181795.1 Trichinella spiralis
AAAAGCGGGTAAAAGTCATAACGGGTTATATGAACTGCTCCAGCTCCTGATATCGGAATAGGGTGTGATGGACACCCTGATTCAGCAAGTACTATCAGGAAACGCTACCGTTGGTGACTTAAGACGGGTTAACAAGGTTTATGCTCAAAAGCAACGACAGGTTGCACGATATACGGGTGAATACACCAACGGTAGACGAACGCTGGAGCAGTTTCTAGAAGCTTTAATGTATATAACGCCTGAGCCGATTTAATGCCGCCTTCCAAGTGGTGAATTGTATTGTATTGTGTTGTATTGTATTGTATTGTATTGTATTATATATTTCTTGTATTATATTGTATTGTATTATTTACTTTCTTGCTTTTTCATTGTTTCCATTTTGTTAATGCCGTTCACTGTTGTTTTTTATTGTTGTTGTTGTTGTTGCTGCTGCTGGCTGTTCTTTACTGTTGTTGCTGCTGCTGTTGGGTAGTGAAAAATGAAAATCACTTCTTATTTTTTGTATTGCTTTTTCTGAACTACTACTAATCGCATTT
>NW_003532093.1:0-1563 GCF_000181795.1 Trichinella spiralis
GAAGCAATTCAGTTTCCGGGTAAGTGAGCAGTATGACGGAAATGGATCGGCCCGTAGCTGAACTGTCCCAGTGGCTCAGAGGGAGTCAGACGAGTGAATTTGTGCTCAAAAGCCAACTCCAGTGGAACGAACTCATGGATGAAGAACGTCTGCTGAGAGTCAGCGGGCGTATCGCGAGAGCCAATTTCAGCGGTAAAGCCTGTGTTACTCATTGCGTCATACATCAGTGTGGATTGTGAGGTGCATTGTTGATTTTCATGGGTAACCACGTATGGTATGCATCTACAGTTGGAGGCAAAAAGACGTAAAATGATCACGCCAAAGATAATTCTGAATATATATTTTTTTGAACCACATACAGATGAAAAAAGACCAAAACAAGACAGTCCATTCTGAAGGAATGATGCAAAATGAATGATGCTTCACAAATAATAAAACAAACCAACAAATTTATGTTTTTTGATTTTAATCGATAATATACCTTATTTTGTAGTATGCAATTAATTTACAATGGAGAAATTCGATAAAAAAGTCGGCGAGTTACGTGTTTTCAAAATTGATGATTTTCCTATTTCCGGAAATATCAGAAATTTGAATTTCTGAAAATTTTCACACATTTCGACATTTCGGCATTTTTGCAATCGACAACTACGCATTCATTTGTAATGAAACTTTGGAGTTTTCTTGCTTTTGAGTTGGGCTAGCCATTTATGAAAAGAAATTTTTATTTTGTTCCGTTTTCAAAAAGGCCACTTATTTAAACGTATTTTAAATGTTATTTATGAATTACTGATTATTCAATGTGCACTGCTTTTCTGAACGTCTAAGCAGAAGCGACAAAAATAACATGTAGATACTCTATTTCTGAACGCATTTCAAATATATCAGTTTTGCGGGGGGGAGGGAATCTTTTTATTATGTGTTTGATAATTTGCAAAAATCGAATCTTGCAATATTTCAGATCAGCAGCATATTCAGCGTTCAGCGCAACAGATGTTCAGGTGAGCAAGTGCAGTGCAACAAAAGGCGGCAATTTAGCTTGAAATAAAATCAACAACAAACCCATAAACAGTTATAAATAAACATTTGTTAACATCATAATAAAATTACAGAAATGGAAAGGAATTTAAATTAACGAAAATCAGCAAGTTTGTAATAATCAATTATGGCTCAAAAAGTGAATTATTCTACATTCTACATACAATACTTTATTAACTTTCAATGAAATCATAATAACTTTCAGCAGTTAGAAAAGTTTATCATAATGTTTCTATGCCAATACGCCATAACTAAGCCAAAAGGAATTTACATCATATTACAGACAAAGTCAGATTACTTTACATTCAATATTTTGACTATTAATAATTCCTTGAACTTGACCGACTTTTCAAAATGTCAACTTCACAGTTATTCACAATCTTCATAGTAATCTGTGGAAAGAACAGCGGTTAACAAGCGCGATAAAGTCTCCTCTTCAACATCATCAATAGTTAAATAGTGAGTCATTTTCACAATTATACTAACCAACGTTCTATGTAGGTATCACTACAGACAATATGTTGG
>NW_003532094.1:0-833 GCF_000181795.1 Trichinella spiralis
TCAATACTGGCAACATTTATGGGCATTGAGTTATTTTCTCAATGACAGAAAATAGGTGCATCTGTATAAGTCAGTGCTATTGGCGGTACAATGACATAATAGAAAGTTTAAGGGGTCATTTCAAAAGTGAAGGGAACGTTACTGCCATTTTGAAAGTATCAAAGGTGGTAGTATAAAAGTGTGTTCTCCAGGTAAGAGAAGCTTTCCTATGTCATGCTGAAACAATCATGTGCACGATTTGAGCAGTGACAAGCATTTAGGGGTGTGATTGTTCGACTGCAGTATCCCGGTGACAAACATTTCCTTTAAACAACTGGGCAAGTAGGTTACCTTAGCAATAAACATTACAGTGGGCAGTAAAGATAATGCGGGAGGGGTTCAACTGCTATGTCAGAGTACTACTATACAAATGGGTTTGTAAGGACTATTGAAATTTATAGCAAAATATACCATTAGTACTATTATATAATGGCTTGGCAGTAATAAAGTCTCGAATATTAATTGAACATCATTACTGAAGAACAACGCGCTAGTTTCCATTCAAAAAGACTAAAATCAAACAACTACGAAAAGCTTAAAAAGCGCGCATGTTTAGTGCAGTGTGCCAAGAGAATGAAAGGAAATATTGTATAAAAAATAGCAAATACATGAAAATTCATACCTGTCAGCAGACCTGTCAGAAATGACGTATAAAGCAACGTAGACTCATACATTTTGTAACTGATGTTCGTGGCTTCTTCATATTTTTAGTCTAACAATCACAATGTATTGGTTGCAGTGAAGCATCGAATTGACCAATTAACGCAATGCAGTAAGTAAATAAGACCGCCCTT
>NW_003532095.1:0-896 GCF_000181795.1 Trichinella spiralis
GTATTAGTTTCAAAAGAAGAAGGGATGACGCGATTGATTGCCGGTAAAGCAATAATAAAGTCGCTAAGCGTGTTTATGTCTTGAAGAAAAGGAAATTGGTTGTATAGTGACGACTGTTTTTCCTTTGTTGTGGCGCATGTTTAATTTCTTTTCACGTCACTTTCTTTCAAGGCGAATGTGATGCGCACCAACATTCGCCTTCAATCAAAATCAAAGAAAAGCAGAAATCAAATTCTTAATCGAAGTTGCTCAAGACCGATGAGTTGCTAAAACAGTGAAGAAGGAGCATAGTATGAGCGGCGGAAGCAGTCTAATGGTTGAAGCCAGCAATGAGGCACAACCAGCTGCGCCATCGTTGAAACAGCATCCGTATCCGGCGGAAGAGGTCATTCTGGTTGCTCCAGTGATCCTATACTCCAGATTCACATTGGACTAAAGAGGTAGCATCATTTTTGATCCACAAATACATAAGCCACGCACTTCCAGACATGCGGGTGGAAAACTATTTTGAGATCATCACGAGCATTCCAGAACGTGAACGATTGAAAATCTTCTTGATCTGGAAATGAAATTTTGAACGGTGTCTTTGGAGAATACCAACGATAAAGAAAATAAGGAAAGAACCGATAGGACGCTCCACGTGGTGCCCGCATGTCCACCAAGTGCAATAGGATCTAGTCACTACGTATAGAACTCTGATCATAAAACCCTCATAAAGTATCTGTCGCACACTTCCCATCCCCAAACCGGGCGATGATGCACTAAAAAGATATGCGCAGCTCAGAAGCTTTCTGTTTGTATAATGTTAAGAACCATACCTTCCCGAATATTACCAGAAAGCAGGGCAACTGCAGCCGATTAGCAGAAGAAAGGAAGCCGAATTGATGGGGCCATTT